>NC_029785.2:2001613-2024527 GCF_000816755.2 Arachis ipaensis
TTATTTAAAAATATGAACAATAAACTATTATATACAAAAAAATATATAATTTGAACTCTTAATATTTGTTAATCTAAAATTCTTATTAGTTTGCGTTCAATTATAAGAAAGGTTTATGGAGAAGAATAAAGAAGTACGTGTGATGCTAGGGACCCATGCTTTGTAAAAAGATCATACATCCATGAAGTGTTTCAGGTGCAGTTAGCGGTTATAACCACCACACATTTTTCCCGCTACATATTTTCCGACACAACACTCATGGCGCGCTGCTGCACGTCTCCCTCCGCCACCGCCACCGCCACCGCCGGCCGCTACTTCTCTATTCACAACTCTCACACTTCTCAATTTCGCATCAACACTTTCCCATTCCTTCCTTCTCCATCTTCTACCGCTGCATGTTCCATTCGATTTAGGGTTCCGCGCACCACTTCACTTAGACACAAACCATTCACCGTCTCCTGCACTCCCACCGGCACCGAACAACAACAGCTTGACTTCCAAGATCCCCCTCCTTCTTCCGCCGTAGATTGCGTCGGCACCGGCCAAGACGTCGAGTGCGTTGCACCCTTCGCCAATGAAGAACAGGGACAAAACGGCACCGTATCGTTATCTTCGGAGAACAATAAGGAACAAGGTATCAGTCTGTAACCAAAATGAACTAGTAACAATTTCCCTAACTAACTAATAACTAACATTAAGTCTGTAACTGTCAGTAACGGACCACACTACTAACTAATAACTGTCAGCAACAAAAGAAATCTGTTTAACTAAAGTTATCTTGTGTGTGGATTGAAGAAGGTGAATCATTGAAGTGCCTTGCGGAAGGGCTTTGGGAATTGACAGTGCTGGTATCACCGTTCTTCTTCTGGGGAACTGCAATGGTGGCTATGAAGGAGGTGATTCCAAGGACAGGCCCGTTCTTTGTGTCGGCGTTCCGGCTAATACCTGCCGGGTTCCTCCTCATCGGGTTCGCTGCTTCAAGGGGAAGACCATTCCCTTCGGGACTCAATGCCTGGCTCTCAATCTCTCTCTTTGCATTAGTTGATGCAGCTTGCTTTCAGGTCTGTTCATATCTTATGCTCTCAAAAGTTATGAAATTTTCCATGGCAGTATATTTGTTACTTCGTTAGTTTGTTTGTTTAGAATGAAGGGGAATTGAAAGCAATGCTAATTGATTGGTGTGATGTTAATGTAAACAGGGTTTTCTTGCAGAAGGGTTGCAGAGGACTTCGGCTGGTTTGGGCAGCGTATGTTTGCAGTTAATCTCTTATTTATGACTACTGTTATTGTTATTATTAGTGTAACTGCACTTCAACTAATCACATTACGTTAAATAAGTATCGGTGCTTTCTAATGCAGGTTATAATTGATTCACAACCTTTGACAGTAGCTGTGCTTGCAGCTTTGTTATTTGGTGAATCCATTGGGATTGTTGGTGCTGCTGGTCTAGTCCTTGGTGTAGTTGGACTTGTATTACTCGAGGTAAACTTCGAGTCTGCATTTATACCAAAGGCACTAAATTACTTATCCTACTCATTAAACACAACCTGAAATTACCCGTTTTATAAATATATGAAGGGTGCAACAGTTACCAGCCCAAAAGGTACAACTACCTATGAGTTACCTTCTATATGTTTGTTTGGTAGTGAAGGATCACCGTGTTTGTTGCAGTTACCGGTGCTGTCATTTGATGAAAGCAATTTCTCACTATGGGGAAGTGGGGAGTGGTGGATGCTTCTTGCAGCCCAGAGTATGGCAGTTGGCACAGTTATGGTTCGATGGGTCTCCAAGTATTCTGATCCTGTCATGGCAACTGGATGGGTAGGCTCCAAATCTATTTATAGAATCTAATGCTTGTTGATTTCATGTTGGTTACCACATTTGGATACTATGAAACTAAATTGCTTGGTTAGTATTGTTCTTTCAATCTAGGAATGATCAGACAAAATGCAATACTTTTTTGGTAATACAAGATGGCAATTTTTGCTAACTATATGACCTTGGATGTGTTGGAGTTTGTGTTATGGATCATCATATATCATAAAGATAATTGTCTCTAAACTCTCTATAACCAGTGAAAATGTATCATATAGATCTTAGGCTTGTATCTTATTGATTATTTTATCTAAAAGAAAACTATATCTGTCTAAGAAAAGAGGATTGGGCAAGTGATAGGAAGAAGCTATTTAGCAGATGGCAGCATTGTTTAGGTGGAAGCATAGCTCAAATGTTTACCCTGCCATATTTGTTGCAGCATATGGTTATTGGTGGCCTCCCTCTAGTGGCATTCTCCATTCTTAACAATGATCCTGCTCTCAGTCAGAGTCTTCAAGAGTACAGTTCAACTGATATATTGGCACTACTCTACACATCCATTTTTGGAAGTGCTGTGAGCTATGGTGTGTTCTTTTATAGTGCAACTAAAGGTTTGTATATCTGATGTCATGATATTCCTCTTTTCTTTCTATGCAGATGAGTATTTTATTATTCCTTCAAGCTTCCACGATAAATATGAAGTTAGAATAGTTCATTGGCTCCTGTTTAGCTATGAGATTCTTTTTGTTTTTCAAAGATGCAGTGTAATGATTTTGCAACTTGTGATATGCTGCAGGTAGCTTGACCAAGCTCAGTTCACTTACGTTTTTGACCCCAATGTTTGCTTCAATTTTTGGGTAAGGCTGCCTTACTGTGGAACAGAATTTTCAGGTTTTTTATGTTACGTAGTAGGGAGAATGAAATCAGAAATAAATAACAAGTGACTGGTGATATAGCTATTCTTTAACAGTAGAATATTAAAGAGAAGAAAGTACCTATTACAAGTTCACAACTAAAAGCACACATTTTTGGAAGAGAACCACCACCTTGATGCATCGTTCATAATCTTCCTAAGTGTGACCTGGCCCTATCATTTTGTTGTACATTGTGCCACTCACATTTTCTCTAGGGATTCACACTTATTCTTTTGAACTTTCAGATTCATGTCAATGTATCTGGGTTTTACCTTTTATGATTCAAACATTTTGCTTTGGTATTTCAGGTTTCTGTATCTCGGGGAGACCTTCACGCCTGTACAGCTAGTCGGGGCCATCGTTACTATAGCTGCGATATACATGGTTAACTTCAGAAACACTTCAGAATAAATTAAAGTAGTCAGTTTCATACTGTTCCTTTCAAGTTGCTAATACAATGGACAAAAACTACTCGTGAGGCTAGATTTGTGTCATCAACTCAAAAGGGGGAGTGGTACTAGCAGCTGGTTTGAATTTTGGATATAACACGAATATGATTGATACGTTCTCCAGCACATGATCATCATGCTTTCTTCTCCTGTAAATACAATTTTGGTTAGTTCTCGGTACAGGTCAAACTGCTTGAGCCTCTTGATATAGCTAAGCCTAAAACATGGTAGCTACCTGCGTTGAATTCAGGCCCTATACTGGAATAATTTTTTTCTTTTTCCATGAATATTTGCTTTCTTGTACAAGATGGCTTTGTATGTTACATTATGGCTGAAGAAGAATGTGTAGAACGTAGATTTTGGCTTGCTTGTGAGTTGTGACAAGTTTGTGTTTTGTTAATCACATGAAAGGATAATATTGGTAGTGGGTTATCGACACTAGTATTTATCAACCATTTAGGAACAGGGAAGTGCTAAAGTTGTGATGTTCCAAATATGATGTCTTCTGTTGAATCCTTTGGAGAAACAATAAAAAAAAAACTGACAAACAAACACGTTGACTACAAATTGATCTTTGGAATAATAATGCTGAAATTTAGATTTTGTATTCCAAATATCAATTTAAGTATGCTATTGAATTTAGATTTTGTGTTTAGAGGTGAACGCGAATTGGATCCGGATCAGATATGACCAAAATTTCAATCCGATCTGCACTAAAATCATCTGATCAGATCGGATCCAATATCAGCCGTTTTTAAACTTCATATGCTACTTTTGTATGTACATTGAACAAATCTATTAATTGTGTGAACATGAATGATGGTATTCTTTCTTTTCATATATATAGATATAGATTATAAAGCATGCAACAATAGAATAAGGTGGTTTGAGGAAATAAATATTATAGAGAAAAAAATACATGAGTTTACAAAAAGTTACTTAGTAATGGATAAAACCTTTCTTGAACTCTAAACACTAGGAGCCTCAAGGGACTAAAATCTGAATCACTGGAAAGAAAACAAAATTTAAGGTAAATACTCCCAACACGCAAATAGTAGTGCACCCACCTTACTCCCAAGCTGAGACAACATTTGTTGTACCCTCTTGCATTGATTCCAAACCAAAAAGTCCTAAAGCCACAAATACCTTACCCAATTCATAATTCATAATTAGCAAAAACACAACACCCTGACCAGATTTATTTGCTTGTTGTCTAAAGTGTTATCTGGGAAAACAATAATTATAGAACAATCTTAAAATATTACTATGACAACAATATTACTATGATAACTATGAAAATCAAGCTATGACATTGTGACCGGATAACCAGCTACTTAAATACATATATCATAGTAATATTGTTGTCACTAGTTCCCTTTTTCCCAGATCTTTAAATCCCATGAATCCGTTCCTTTTACCTCATCATACACATGAAAATTTGTATGTTTCATCTTCTGAAGTTGCTGCAAAACAGAAAACATAAACAAAAAATTAAACTCTTGTATCTACTTTCGTAGTTAAATTCAATAATCAAGAACTGAAAACACAATAATTATCAAAATGGAAAATTAGAATTTCCACTTAGTCTCAACAGCAAAAAAGAAGGGTTGAATCAAGCAATCAATTCCACTGCTTCCAACTCCTAAATTTCCACCAAATCCAATCATCCATTGAAAAAGAAGCCACCACAACTTCAGAGATTCAAACAACTTATGACTGACTCAAGTTGCTGCAGAACAAGCCTTCAGAAGCACACCCGAATCTGCATTTATGCCCAAAAAAAATTACCAAGAGAAGGAAGCGGTCACCCCAATTCCATGGTCTGAAATTCTCATGGCCAAACCAAGTCATGGGGATGCTGTCTGCTCCTGCTTCATAGGAAAAAAATTACCCCACTTTATGAGCATATATATGATCATAGCTTTCCAACCAGTCTAGCTTTCCCCTTATGTTCCACATCCATTGCACTTGGTTTTTTAAAAATGCATTCCTTTAAATCATGGGGTATACATCACAGAGTAAATAATAATAGCATAACAAAACTTATTTGGGAGATTGGATCACAAAAGGTTGGAAAGTACAAACATAGATATGCACATCAAAATATAGGGCCCATAAAGGGGTGTTCGGAATTTGCTTTGTATTCAATCAATTTTATATTCATACACTTCAGGTCATAATAACACAAACCATAATGCCAATTATAACTAGATGAGGGAAAGTCCAAATGGGAAGATACTCCTGATGTTATAATGTTCACAGGAAAAGCAGAGAGCACAAACTAAGCTCTTAAATTTGGATAAAAAACTAAAAGCTAAGTTCATAAATCTCTGTCGAAAAACTAAAATAAAATGACACAACTATCTCAAATACAAATAAACAACCAAAGCAAGTCATTGTCGACATATTATTCATAGAGTAAAGTGACAATTAGATCCATAAGGATTTCGACCTCGGACTAATTAGTCCTTAAAGGAAAAAAAGTATCAATTAGGTCCTCTACGATAGTAAATGGTGAACATGTATGTCTTTTTGTCATTAGATAGTGCAAAATGAAACGAAATTGTCAATGTATTTCGTTATCTACAATGGTGCGTGTACCGTTGCAACCACATGAGCATGGAAATGATATAGTTTTTGATAGTAAAGCATTTATTATCTTTTGAGTTTATATATAACCTTCATCAACTGCTCTCTATTTACCACGAATCCTATCAAAACAGGTGAAATTTCGCTCCAAAAGTTATTATTTACGTGACGATATTTTATAAATAGACACATCAAATTAGTAAACGGTATATATAATCACTACTGTTAAGATTGGGGAGCAAAGCGGAGGTGGTTGGAGCAATTATGGAAGAAGGCGGCCATGAATACCTTTGAATCCCATTCCGCCATGGAAAAGACGCCGCTTTGCTGCCATCAATGTCTCTATCATGTTTCGGTTCACTATGGTTACCAACCCCATAAGTGAACTTTGCTATTAATAGGACAAGAAGCAGCTTGCAAAGCAAGCTTACTGCTTCCACTCCCACCGTTTGTACGCATCAATTGAAAAAGAAGCCACCAAATTGGGAAAGAACTGCACCACAAACCACATGCCCGCACCCAATTTCACCCTCTGAAGAATTTGCAGTGCGAAGAACTCATGGAGTGATGAACCACCCAATTATGAAGTGAGGTGCTGGCACCTCCTACTTCAAGGCCAACAAAATGAGTGAGCTTTACATGTATGAATAGGATTTCTAATGTAAAGATGGCATTGATTTTTCATCCACTATCACAGTGATATCATAATTCTTAATTGAACTTGTTGCCAATCAGCTGGAAGATTATAGTCTACAGATTGTTTTCCATAATGTTCTGAATATCATTCTTGTGCTCACTCCAGCTATAACCAGGATCCTTGCGGACCCTATTATCACTCATTAGATGCCTGACAGCCCTTGCATCCTCCCATCTTCCCAAAGAAGAGTACATGTTTGCTAGAAGCACGTAAGATGCCGAATTCAGAGGGTCCAACCGGAAGAGTTCCTCCGCTGCTCTTTTTGCTAAGCTCAAGTTAGTGTGAATGCGGCATGAGCTTAAAACCACTTCCCAAACAACTGGATCATCCTTGCATGGCATAGTATCTAGGATCACTTCTACTTCCTGGAATCGCCCTGCTCGGCCGAGGCAATCTATGATGCAAGTGTAATGATCTGACTTTGGCACCACTCCAAATCTTTGCTGAATTGAATTGAATATCTCAACTCCTACGTCAATCAATGCAGAGTGGCTACAACCAGTTAAGACGGCAACAAAAGTAATATCATCGGGTTTTTCACCAGATGTGATCATGTCCTTGTAAAGGGAAACAGCCTCGTCACCATATCCATTCTGTGCATAACCATGTATCATTTCGTTCCAGGTAACAATGTTTTTACTTGGCATTATATCAAAAAAGTATCTGGCTTGATCCACATTTCCACATTTACAATACATTTCTATAAGAGAACTGCCAACAAAAATGTCATCTTCATAACCATCTTTTATGATCTGAGCATGAACCTGGCGTCCCTGGGACAATGAAGAGAGTTTTGCGCAAGAGCTCACAATGGTAGTAAATGAAAACTCTGAAGGATAGAAGCCACATTGGCGCATCTGCTTAAAGAAAGAGAAAGCTTCATTGTCCTGAGAATTTATTGAGAACCCTGCTATCATTGAGTTCCAACAAACAACATCTACTTTGGGCAGCTTATTAAATACATTCTTTGAAGACTCCATTTTCCCGCATTTTGAATACACATTGATAAGACCACTTGAAACATACTCATCCTCGTAGAACCCGAACTTCTGAGAGGCTGCATGAACCTGTTTTCCAGCCTCAAGAAGTCCCAGTTCCGCAGATGAACTAAGAATAACTGCTAATGTAGTTCGATCAGGAAGCTGATATTGGAATTGCATTTTTCTAAACATTTTTAGTGCCTCTTCATGATCTGCATTCTGGCTATAGGCTGAGAGTATAGCATTCCATGAACTCAAACTCGGGCAAGGCATGCTATCAAATATATCACGCCCGGTTTTAACATCCCCAGACTTGACACATGCTGCTAGCATATTGATATAAGTAACATCATCCGGTTCATATCCACAACACTGCATTCTCTGGAGATACTCCACAGCTTTCTCACTGTTGCATTTGTTGCCATACCCAGCTATCATCACATTCCAAGAAACAACACTATGCCGACTCATATTCGCGAAAACTTTTTCAGCGCTATCCATGTCCCCTATTTTCGAATACATATCCAGCTTCGAGTTGCTTAAATGGATGTCTCCCTCCAATCCCAGTTTAATTGAGAGTAGGTGCACTTGTTTTCCATGACTCTGATTGCATAGACCAATGTCCCTTTCATCAAATCCTCCTTTTGCGCACACACCCAATATACTGGACAAAGATACAGAATCAACATGAACCCCCTTTTGCAGCATGAGCCTAAACATCTCCAAAGCTTCCTTGACTTGATTCATCTGTGCTAATCCACCCATCATTGTAGTAAAGGTAACCTCATTAGGCTCATCAATGTCATCAAAGACACGAATTACATCCCCAGAAAGGCCACACTTAGCATACATGGACAAAAGGGCATTAACTACATAAATGTTACCGTCAAGACCAAGCTTGATCACAACCCCATGATTTTTCCTACCGCATCCTGCATCCAAAAGAGCACCACAAGCACTAAAAACAGTAGTAAAAGTTATATGGGAAGGTTTAACACCTTGTAGCATAATCAAATCATAGGTCTCCAATGCTTGTCGTTCATAGCCAGCACGTAGCATTGTACTGATCATGGTGTTCAACGAGATGGTGTTCCTTTCAGGCATTTCCAGGAACAAACAACACGCGTCTTGCAAGTTGCGGTTTTTGCAGTAGGCAGCCAAGATGGCGTTCCAAGAGAAGATGTTCTTTTGAGGCATTTTAGCAAACACTTGACGTGCAGAGACAATGTCACCACAGTTGGAGTACAATTGGACGAGGTTGTTGGAGAGAAAAGTGTCGGAGAAAAGGCCCACTCGGAGGATTCTCGCATGGAGAACCTTGCCGGATGATAGAGCTTTGCTGGCAATGCACGACTGAAGTAGCTTTGCCAAATAGGTACTCTTGCTTTCCATCAATAACTTGCTTCACTTTGAACTTCCCAAGTCAGACTATATAATCTATTATTGGTAGCACTGAAAATTAAAAAAAGGACTATCTTGAAACTAAAAATACAACAAAATGAATTCAATTTACAAAAAAAAAACCGAGCTGAACCTGTATTTCATCGATTCATGACAATGAACTGAAACTGAGGCGGCAAGCAATGAATCAATTATCTAATTCTAATCAATAATAACTAATTACATCAAATTAAACCAATTTTTTTACAAATAAATTATTATTTCTAAGTACTTTTCGATTTATACTATTATTCATACTTCGGAAAAATAATTATACACATAATTAAAGCTAATTTTAGTCATGAACAACAAAAATGTTATAACAACTAACAGGTTGTGGGGCCTGATTAGTTCAACAAAATGAGAGCCAAAAGCCAAATCAAATCCAAAACTTACAACACCTAAGTCAAACACAGCAACAAGGATAAACAAAAGACAAAGCCAATATAAAAAATACAAAAAGGCAGTAAAATTGTCACAAGAATGAATAGCCAACGATAGAACTTCACACTAGTTGAGAATCCCAGCGAAAATACTAAGATAGTTTTTGGTTAAAAACGCAATATGAGAAAGAGAGAGAATGATCTCACATAACAAAATTGATCACTTCATATCATTTTTCATACATTGAAGTAGGTATATATATACACACTCATTAGAGTAGAGGAGCTAGTAAAACTGTTGAAGTAAACAAATTAGAATAATTGAATATTCACCTTTTAGTGACTATTAACTAAAATTATCTACAATTGGCTAACATAATATCCACCTTTTAGTCAACGTGTTTGTTTGTCAGGTTTTTTTTTTTTTAACAATATTAGGAACCAAGAGGGTACCAGCCAAAAACCAATCAAATGTCTTTGAGTGAATCCAAAACTTCTACGTGGATGGTGCTTATGCTAGGCATTAGGATATTTCTTTTCTTTGTAAATTGAATGGTTCTGAATCTATTTTCTGATTTATCATGTTTTACGCATTTGGAGAGGGAATGAGGGTGAAGAGACGGAAGCTAATTGAATCAGTTTCCGTGATTCACGTTGCAATGATACTAGACGTATCTCCTCCTAATTTGAATATGGTGAAATATTTAATAACCAATATTTTTAAATCATAAATAAATAAAACTAATTACTATATTTATAATTAATTAAATTGTTCCATTTTTTGCTGATTTAGAGTTAGTTCCATATACTTTTCCTTTTTCATTACTAAGTAACTTTTTGTAAACTCATGTATTTTTTTCTCTATAATATTTATTTCCTCAAACCACCTTATTCTATTGTTGCATGCTTTATAATCTATATCTATATATATGAAAAGAAAGAATACCATCATTCATGTTCACACAATTAATAGATTTGTTCAATGTACATACAAAAGTAGCATATGAAGTTTAAAAACGGCTGATATTGGATCCGATCTGATCAGATGATTTTAGTGCAGATCGGATTGAAATTTTGGTCATATCTGATCCGGATCCAATTCGCGTTCACCTCTAAACACAAAATCTAAATTCAATAGCATACTTAAATTGATATTTGGAATACAAAATCTAAATTTCAGCATTATTATTCCAAAGATCAATTTGTAGTCAACGTGTTTGTTTGTCAGTTTTTTTTTTATTGTTTCTCCAAAGGATTCAACAGAAGACATCATATTTGGAAGTTGGAACATCACAACTTTAGCAGTTAGCACTTTCCGACCGGTTCACCGGTTCAAATCCGGTTTTTGAAATTTCCACTTTTGCTGTTTACCCGAATCATTTTCCTCAACGGTTCATGATTAAACCGGTTCAACCAGCCAATCCGAACAAGTTTTCAGAACCTTGGAAATTAGTATCTTGAGCTCTTGTTTCTTGCAATTTTATGATCGGAGAGCACCGAATCGTACTTCATCTATATAATCTCGCTTTATGAAAAAAAAAAAAAAATCTACTTTACTGCTCTATGAATATATAATTTTCCCGGATCATGCATGGCCATCTTTTTTACTTAACCAAGTAAATGGCAATAGTTACAATCGTTACACGGTTTGTGTTGCATGCTTTATTTTGGGTATTTGACATTTTGCACTTAACCACTTACAGTACATAGTTCAATGACACGACAGCTTATGCTCATGAAAGATTTAACCTCAATTCTGATAGCTCAAGTTCAAGTTAGCTAGGCCTATCTAAGAACATAATTCCAAGTACATAAAAACCACACTGTAAATGCAATGCCTCAAAAAAAAATTTAAATATACAATCTCAACTATTTCAGCAAAAAAGAAAGAGAGAAAATTCCAACTATGGGAAACGATTAGACCCAGGCCAGCCAGTTATTGTGTGTATGGTCACCATGAAGCTGAAAACCAGTGAGCTTGGTGCATGCAGTATGGATCAATCCATGAGCAAATGAGTGTTTGTAAAGTTCCTTGTGGTTAGACAGAGCTTATCTCATTGCTCATCTGAGAAGACATGAATGACAAACTTGACCAGCAAAACAACAATGCACAAATGAAATCAAAGTGGACTTGCTCCAGGGAACATTTCTGATATTTTATTGAACACGTCCATAATCTGTAAAGTCAAGAGGAAATAAATATGAACCAGAACTTTTCATAACCTTTTAGCAAAAGTTTAGGAAAAAAAAAAATTTCTGCTTGCAATCTAGTCCTGATTTTAAGATTTGAAAGTGAAAAATTCATCCTTTGTCATTTCCTTACAAAGCAAATTTGTCCCTTACCATTCAAAAGATCGGACAGGTTCATCATCCCGTACATGTATGATTTTGTGTGGAAGGATTAATCTATCACCCTTTCTGAATGGCGATATACAAATTTGTCATTTTTAAATCTTAGAGAAAAGGACAAATAGGTCCCTGACCTTTTGTCCCGCAGACATTTTCGTCCCTAACTATTGAAAAATACTTTTAAGTCCCCGACTTTCACAAAATTTGGACAGATCAGTCCCTGACGGAGACATTTGGACGGATCAGTATCTGACAGAGGCATTTGGACGGAGGGACTGATCCGTCCAAGTTTTGTGAAGGTCAGAGACTTAAAAGTATTTTTCAATGGTCAGGGACGAAAATGTCCACAGAACAAAAGATCAGGGACCTATTTGTCCTTTTCTCTAAATCTTAAGGAATGGTTTTGTCCATGTATTTTTTCCTCTAGGACAAGATTGAAGGTTTACTCTTTTTTTTTTTTAGTAAGTTGAAATAAGTAACTTCTGGAAAGAGTTTTGAGGGGGAAAAGAAACCATATCATATAATCACTTTTTCTCTTTTCTCTCTCCCCCCACCCCACCCCAAAAAAAAAAGTATTAGAAAAGTCTCAGCATACCTCCTTATCATTTTGATATTTAGTGATATTCATTGGATTCTGTGAACACTGCAAGCACAACAAAATGCATTCAGAGTTTTGATATGCAGATTTTAACGATAATGTACTTAAAATAAAAGAACATACATCCATGATTGCTGCTTGAACTCTCGGATTTTGAAATGCCCTCGCAACATCAGGAGTGGCCATAATCCTTGAAATGACTTCTTCTGGGCTAAGTCCAAGTTGATCTGATGATGGAAAGAAAAAATTGTAAAATGCTCAGAAAATTCATACTTGAGCATTACCAAATCTTAAAAGAAAAATAGTCTACAAATTGAACCAACATATGAACAATCTTTTGGGTCAATATTCAAGACAATGATTATGTTCAACTAATTAACAATATTTTCAAGAAAAAAAAATAACAATATTAAATAAGGGGGGAAAAAAGTGGAACTACATTAAAAAGCAATCAATTGCTTACCAAATTGTTGCTTAACTTCAGGACTGCTAATGTCAAAATTTTTCAAGGTGTCCATCATTCGACCGTCCCATTCAGTGCCTCCACCCATGTCGTTTCTGAAGTTACATATGAAGAAGAAATAGGAAGCATAAATGAAAATTTACAGATCACCCCAAAGAAGATTGTAAACTATTACACCAAGAAAATATGCATAGATTTATCTAACTGTAGCTGTGCACACAAGATTAAACTCACAAAGGTAATAGCACCATATGAATCCCAGCAATAGAGAATCTAAAATATAGATCAATCTATAAATAATAACAAGGAAAATGATGAAACTTAAGAGAACAAGCTACTCTACTACCTTCCTGGAGTTCATTGTCCAGGGAATTCTTATTTTATATTATGATTTCATTGACAATCATAAGAAGGCAATTCCCCTTTAAGATACCCATTTGTGCTACTATTTTACGATTAAGAAGCAACTGCCTTTTGTACATATTATACAATACATTACTGTACTTATTGTATTTTTTTTTTTTATTACCAATTATTGCATTTATTCGATGGATCGACAAACCACGAAACCCTCTTTTTTTCCTATCTCTATCCGAAAGTCTACTTTCTTTAGCCACAGGTTAGATTGATGGTTCTTGTACAAATGCGGAAGGAAGATAATCATTTCCTTCAGGATAACCATTTTTCAAAACCCAAAATAGGAGCTTTCTATTTTCTAATTCGTAAAGGTAAAAAAAAAAAAAAGAGCATTGATTTCAGTTAGTTGATCAAATTCACCAAGCGAAGACAAGGTGATCTAGGTAATGGGAACATTGGTGGAACAAAACACACTGCAGAAAGGGTATCAAGAACTAACAGCATTTCTTCGAGTTGTTGACGGTACTGTGGATTCTGCAACATCCCTGTCAAAAGCGCAAAAATACAGCAATTATAACCCATTGGCCAATCATATTAAGATGTGATATAAGAATTAGTAAGTCTATTTAACAAGGAAAACGTGATTTTTGGTCCAAAGACTATTTTAAACCAATATATACAAAAGGGAACAGTCAGCATTGTGGTTTCAAATGATTTATTAGCACTGCACAGAACCCAAAAGACAAAAAACTTGTCAAGCATAGAGAGTTACATTTGAAAGTAGTAGGGTTCCTCATCTCCTCGGGCAAATATCTGCAACAGTACCGAAAAGTAAAATTAAAACTTTCTGGGTAAGGGGCAAACAATATACAAAAGCAAACAAATGATATCTGTAACTTTTCATCAAGCAACTAACAATGCAAACAGACATATCTACTCATCTAGGTTCAGCATAAGGCATGGAGAAATGAGCTAGCTCTAAAGAACAGTCACAACTAAAAAACATAGCAGCTAACCTTTTAACACTTTATTTTGAGGATAAAGGGAAGTTTATAAGGAAAAAGGATAAGAAAAGAATGCAAAGGCAGAGGCTTCCCCTAAAACACTCAGCAAATACGAAAAAACTGAGATATTAACCACTTTGATCATTTAGTTACTTTTCAAATTAATATAGAATAAGGATCTGCTTAAAGTTATCCATATTCAAACCATCACAGCCAAAATAAAATTTTTAATAGAAATGCAAAAGACAACCATCTAGATGAAAGGAACTAATATTACGGATAAACCATCTTCTGCACTGTTGGGTCTTCCATCATTTTCTCCAAGGCTTCCACTGATAAGACTGATTTTCCTATCCAAAGAAAAACAAGTGCATATTTAGAACTCAGCAATTAAGACAAACAACAAATATTTTGAAATAACAAACAAGGTTAAATAACATTCATTCCAACCGGTAAAAACATGATTAGGAAACAATGGTTATTGGAACAAGAACTATGTATATTTAATCTATGACATTGTTTCAACCAAAGCACTGAATATATAATTGTGTCAAAAGTCAAATAATATTTGAGAAGAAAGGCTTCATTAGCAAAGTGCAAAGTACAAAGACAAGTGAATTACCCTTAGCCATCATTAAAACAACAAATGAAAGCAAGATCAATGAGTATGTGCAATCATTACAACACCAAGAACAAATTTCGATTTGACAGGACTTGTCTAAACATTTCCTTGAAATTGAGGCTTGATTAGATGTATTACGTTACAAAGTGTTGAAAGCAATAAAACATAATTGTAATAGTTTCAATTTGAACTGAATCTTACGTACGTGTAGATTGAGAACCAGGTGAATCACCAAAACCTTGGTTAGAAGGAGCTCCATTTTGAGAAACCTTCAACAAATGTTCATAATTTTACATATTACGTATTAGGAATAAATACAAACCATTAAACTCTTTTAGCAAAACTTGCATCTTAAATTACTCACCTCATCTGGAACCCGGGCTTCCTTGGATGAACTTGCTTCATCATCATTGTAGGTTTCAAATGGGCTCTTCTGAACAGTTTCCTCAGGAGAAACATCTACAAAAGCTGTAATGTAAAATTTATTAGGAAATTTCAGCATGAAAAGTATCAAATTTTTATGCAAATATAGAAACTATGAACATCGAAGATCATCTCTCTACTTATAAAGATAGTCTTCAAGTTTTCATATTAACTATATAAAATGTACCCTGAGATTTCAAAACACCTATATCTATATGAATAATTTTATATTGAAAGATAAATGTAAAGTAATTTAAAACTAAATTTGTTTATATAGAAAGAATTTCAAAATGATCAGGATGGCCTTCTATGTCTAATTTCCTCTTCTCTTTTTTTTTTTTTTCACTTTCTAGTTCTTAACATTGAACAAAGTTCTATATTATATTATTTGTTGCATGCACTTTGTAGTTCATATTAGTCATTTGCTATTGCATATCTCAATAAATTTCACAAGAAGCATGTCTCAATCAACAATAAGGAAATCGGAGAGCTAAGATGTTGTATCTTACCCATTTTTTTGGGTTCATTCTTTGCTTCCTCTTCATCTTTGACATTGGTGGTAGCAGGTGCTTCTACTTTTGTTGCAGATACATCTACTGTAACAGAAGACCGAGATGAACTGTGTGTGGAAGGTGACCTAGATTGAGTACCTTCAGAACCAGCAGATGAAGTAGGTCCTGATGCTGCTGGTGCTGAAGGCACTGGAAAAGGAAAAGGAGATCCAGCAGAAAATGCAGAACTGCCAAATTGGTTGTTTTGTGAATTTGTCTGGCCCATGCTGCCCATCATGGTCTTGAAAGCTTGTTGCATTGCATATTTCTGGAGGATTGAAATGTCAATGTCACGAGCAAAAGTTGACAAAAAACCCCAGTCAAAACCCATGAAACATAGGCTTAGTCAGCTTCTAATATACTTCCTATTTCCATGAAAAAGTCATCATTTGTCATTTGTGCATATCTACGAGGCATTAACTAATTTTACTTTTTTCAGCTTCACCCTTATATTTACTACTCCAATTAAATATAGCAATTGTAATCTTATGAAAAGAGAGAGTAATACAGTCAGTATAAATATATTTTCTACAATTGAGCTAATTTAATGTTTCTCGATTCTTGTACGACATTCTTTCAAAGACACTTATTCATGTACGCAAGGAGTAACCGCCACAAAAATATAACAAATAAAAGCTGACATAATAAACAAAACACACGCACTCAAAATATTGTACACCATATGGGATCCAGTAAAAAAGAATGAATGACAAACAACGCAAATATTGAAAATAGGTATACTGTTGATTAAAACTGGTATATACTGTACAATTTAAGCATATGCAAATATCTCAATCTCTAAAATTCAAGACAAAAGAATGTTGCTCATCTAAACTAGCATTGTGTTCCTTCTACAGTTGAAGGAGATAGATGATCTTCATTTTATCTTGCTCTTAAAATTTGATACATTATGTTTTGGGGATCAATATTTTTAGAAGCGAATACAAAATGTGCATGGATAATCTCCCTAGATCTATCTTTTTAGCCTTTTAACTGCACTATACTTTCACAAGAACTGCATCATAAAGAGTAATCTAGAGAAGGTGAACCGTAGCAATGAAAATTGTTAGGTAGGATTTTAAACAATTAGTTAACCATGAAGCACACATAAATAACACATCAAATGGATTTATCAAATTATTCACCCAAACTTCGATAATCATTTCTTATTAGTAAAGGTGCAAATACCTATTTAGATTAGTTTTGCAAGCAGCCTGCAATCATATCTTGAAGAAGGAACCAGGTAAAAGTACCACGAGAAGGCTCAAGTAATGCTACTTCACAAAGGATCAGACACATCCATGATTCCCAATATATGAGTAACTAGAGTATCATAATTTATCATCTTTTGGAGTGCAACGAATCCATAGTATTCATTTAATATCTTTCAAGTTAGGCTTACACCTTATGCGATCAAAGACCAAAGAAGAGGAGATCATTTCTTTCTTTTTTTTTTTTTTCTTTTCTTGGTTTTCACATTGGCCTCTTATCCTCCTGTCTTAGAAATTCTCTTCTTTTCTAATGAAATTGCTTTTTTATCTATCTGAAGTTTCCTTTTTGGTATAAGGAAGGTATTCCAAAAGTTACTTTTTGGTGACTATGAATAAGATCTAAGCTATTGTTGAGAATGTTGGACTAAGATAGGAGAGCCAGAAAATAAAGACTGAAAATTTACGGCTATATTTTTCTAACTGAATATATTGTGATAGAAATGAAGATCAACTATCCCTATTTAACTGAATATAATAGTCCAAACCCTAACCCTAATCCTAATCAAATAAGGAAATAATAGCAAATATCAAAATTAATCCTAGAAAATCATATATATAGTAAATCTCTTTTATATCTTACACCGATTACCACAATGGAATTGAAAGAACGCACCCAATCAAACCCATGCGTTGCAATAAAGGGGCACTCACCTTTAATCTTCCAACTCCCTGGAAAGACAATTTATTAAACATACAGAAAAAAATGTTAAAATAAATTAATTAATAAAAGGACTAATTATTTATGTAGAAAACAGTTGTGGATATGGTTCTCACCCATGAAAACAGCGCAGATAGCCCAACACCAACACTAATCCAGAAGAGAGGGGACCCTCTATAGCAAATAAATAAATAACAATCTTTAAGCACAAGATACAAGTAAATTGAAAACAACACCAAAGAACTCATCCAAATGTCTCTGATACCTTAACAAAATATTTTCCCCAATAAAGACCAGCAAAAGAATTATGAGATCGGACAAATAATCAATGCAAAATTAAGACAAGAAAGGGAAATCTGTTAAAGATTACATGGTTGAAGAAGGAGGTGGTGATATTTGTGGGTTAAATCCAACTGATGATGTTGTTTCTTGACCACTCGAAGAAGAGATGCTAGCAAAACGTTTCAGGATCAGCTTCTCCTGCACTGTATACCAAATTTGATACTTAGGTCCAGTTTGGGTAAACAACTTAATTAAGTTACTTTTGAAGAAATAGCTTAAATAATAAATGCTTATATTAAAAGTAGTTTATAAATAAGTTATTTTGTGTTTGGTTTTTTAGTTCTAAAAGTACTTATTTTAAGAGAAAAATGATAAAAAGATTTTTATTATGAGAGAAGTCATTTTTTTTTAACTTCTTCTTAAGCACCAAAATAACTTTTTAGAAAGTTACAATTTTATTTTGAAAATTGTACCAGACATTAATATTACACATTTTCATAAGTTAAAAGTTAAAAAAAGTCATTTATAAACCTATCCAAACGGACCCTTATACCAACATCGATATATATTCAACTTGTACAGAAAATAGTCATTGACAACATACAATAAGGGGATCAATTTAGATGACAAACACATTGCCAAGATGGAAATTATATTCAATGCACTTTTCCTCCAAACTTGGATAAACAACAGAATTGCATCAAAATCAATCAACCTTGTGCACAAACTAAGTTATTCAAAAGTCACATTCCGCCCCCCTTCCAATTTCCAAAAACAATTGGTGCCTACCACCAAGCATATCTAACCGGGGAAAAAAATAACTCTGAATTATGAACAATTATTAAACCCTTGAAATCTCAACATATCTCAATATAAAGGCCTATCCTCACTAGCATTCACTATGCACATCCAGTTCACAACACAGCAATAGCATCAATGTAAACTATGACTACCACTTCAGCTTCAAGTCTACAAACTTTATAAGGCTCCAGCATACCCCATCACCTATTTCTTATTCTTCAATACTAATCATAAAAAATATAGACGTGGTAATCTAATAATAATAATAACAATAAATACATAAATTTGTGCATATATTTTGACAGGATTCTAATAAAAAGTCAAATAATAAAATTTCTGTTTTTATTTTGATTCAAACATACTATTATCCCATAAGCTTATCCAATTACATTCATTATATGTATCACAAAACCCAAACAATATAATTATATATACAAGAGAATAATCAACTAATCAAGCAAAAAGAACGCAGTTAATTAAAATTAAAATATCAATACAAATATAAATACCAGATTTCTGGTTTTGAGTTGGTTCAGCTTGAGCCCTAGTAGCATTAGAGTGAGAAAGAGCATAAACACGGTATCTGGAATTCTGAGGAGCAATGAAAACCCTCCCAATAGAGAAGTGCTTTCTGTTGAAAACGTCTCTGGCTTTAGCATCTCTTGCACCAAAATGCCCCAAAAGCAATGGTTTTTGGGAAGAAACAAGGGCTAAATTAAGGTTCTCCATTCTCTCTTTGAATTCCAAGCTGTGAAATTGGAATCCAAAAATTGAAAAACAGAGAAATTAATGAGAGATGAGAACAATATGATGTATTGAAATGGAAAAGGTGAATTTTGGAAGATTCTGTGGGAAAGTTGCGAACTTTAGAGAGTTCAGTATGTGGGGATTTCTACAGAGAAGTGATTGGGGAAGAGAAACAAAGCGGCTTATAGTGAGAGAGTGTTTTGGGTTTTGGGTTTGTAGGGATAAAAACCTTGGACTTTTTTACAAATATTAAAAATTTTAAATTGTTGAGGTACTTGTCAATGGAATATACTTTACTTTTTTTAAAAAAAATAAAAATAAAAAATAATTTGTTCTTGGTAGTTGCTGCCTTGCTGGCTGGTGCACTAAATAATTTTACTATTTTTTTATATACTGTATTAAAAGTTATCCTATAAATTTAAGAATTTAGATTTTTTAAAATTTGAATTTTATTTTTGAGAATAAAATGTAATCTTTTATCTTTTATTTTATAGATAGAATTAAGAATAAATATAAAAAAAATTATTCAAAAATAGAATATCACATTTTATTTTCTAAAGTACAAATTTAAAATTTAAAGAATTCAAATTCTAAATTTAGGAAGTTGAGTTTTATAAAAATAAAATAAAATTAGGTTGAGCTTAGGTTTGAGTTTGACTAATTCCAAGCTAACCTTATCTGCACACCTTCCTAACTAATAGTGCATGTGCATCTAATGTTAAACAAATATTTTAAATAATTAGTTAGAGTTTCACTTATTTCTTAAAGTATTTTTAAAAATATAAACATATTAAGTTTATGTTTAGTAACTCGAAAAATTTGTGTACTTGTATTTGTAGTTAAAACTTAAAAGTTGAGAATATTTTTAAAGTATTTAGAGAAATATTTTTTAAAATTAATTTTGTTTACCAAAATAAAAAAATTTAAATATATTTGATATAATTTAAAAAAATTTAGAATAAAATTAAAATAAAATAAAACTTAAAATATTTTTAACATATTTAACAAACTTTAAGACACCAAAAAAAATATTTAACAAACTTTAACAATAAGAATTATTCTCTATATCCCAACAATTTTATCATCAAAGTATATCTAAATAATCATCAAAGTATATCTAAATAATTTAGGCTGGGTTTGGTAAAGCTTTTACTTTTTAAAAGTAGCTTATGAAAGCTGTCTTTTAAAAGATAGCTTTTTAAAAGCTGCAGCACTTGAGTTTGGTAAAATCAAATTAAAAATGACTTTTAATAAGTACAAGCACCACAATTGTGTTTGGTAAAACAGCTTTTAAAAGTGAAAAAAATTATAATAAACATGTTTATAACAAAAAATAATTTCTTTTTTCAAATTTTTTAAAAATTTATATAATATTTTAAAATAAAATAATGTTAAAATAAAAAATTCATAATAAACATAAATATAATAAATAAATTCTTTTATTTTTTAACTTTAAAATTTTATATAAGTATCATAAAAATTTATTTTATCCTAAACATCATTACTAAAAATACTAAATTAACATATTTAGTATTTATTTTATTATATAAGTATCATAATAATTAACATATTTACTTGATTTATTCTCTGTACTAATATAAATAAACTTATCATTAGTCAATAATAAAATTTGTATGTAATCTAATGTTAGTACTGGGTACGTTTATTACCCATCTATATATATTGGCTCATCTTTATAGATCACAAAAAATAGGACACTTATCTCAAATAAACTACTCTTATAATTATATATCTATATTTACATATGTATATACATGTTGTTATTATAATTTTGACTAATGTTCATAGAAAGAAAATTTTATGATTGATTTTCATAAACCAGATCAACCTCTTCCCGTTTCAAAGAACAGAGAAAAACAAACATAATAGATCTACTGAAAAAATACAAAATTAACGCAAAAAAAATTAACATAAATAAATAGAAGTTCATACCTAATATGTGATAGAGATGTATTTGTATTGAAATTTGTGAAGATTAGGTTGAAAAATAAAAAATATATGAAGATTGTGTTAGAATTTGTGAAGGTTAGGATGAAAAGTTAGAAATATACGAGGATTTTAATGACAATATAATTGCGGGAAATACATGCGAAAAAATGAAAAAAATTTGGTAAGCATAAGCCAGCTTTGAAAAGCTCCCTCCTAGGTGCTTTCAAAAGCACCCCTAACTTTTAAAAGCCGTAAGCACAAGCACTTGGACTTTTTAATTTACCAAACGCAAAATGACGTGCTTGTGCTTTTGAAAAGCACAAGCACCTCTTATAAAAGCTTTACCAAACCCAGCCTTAGCCTTAGAGGCACGCACTTCTTCTTCTCTTCCTGTGTTTCTTCTTCTCTTCCCACGTTTCTTTTTCTCCTTCTCATTCTTCTTATTTCAAATTTCACGTACGCGTGGAGCTTCTTCTTCTTCTCACGTACGTTTACGCACGGAGAGTCTTTTTCTTCGCGTTCCTCCTCCTCCTCATTCTCCTCTATTTTTTGTTTTCTTCTTATCGTCATTTTTTTGTTGTTGTTGCTGCTGTATTTTTTTCCTCCTTCTCTCCATGGTGAAAAAACAGTAGAAGGTGAGGAAGAAGAGTTTTGAATTGTGTAGAACATAAATAATTTCAGTTCATTCTAAATATAATTTCAGTTTATTTCTGAATATAATTTCGATTCATTTATGAGTGAATTATTTTGTTATGATTCTTCTTGTTTCACTATCTTAAAGAGGAATAGAACCAAGAAAAAGAAAAGAAAAATTAAACAAAAAAGAAGAAATAAGAAGAAAAAATTCCTCAAAACTTCTTATCATGTTCTTCTTTTCTTCTTTTGTTCATCTAATCAAATAAAGAAGAAGAAACACATAATGCTGCAAAATTCACTTGATGGATTTGGATGTGTTTTTGTTAATGATTCAATTTTGTTTGTGTGTTTATTTTCGAATTAAGTTTGTGTATCGCAATCATTAAGTAAGTTCGATTTATTCTGGATTTAAATAAGGTGCATTTAGTCTGTACTTGTTTTGAAACGAGTTTATATTCTGAATTTAATTTTCAGTTTATTCTAAATATAATTTCAGTTCATTTCTGTTCTACACAATTCAAAACTTTTCTTCCGCAACTTCTACTACTTCTTCACCATAGAGAAGAAAAAAGAAAAAAAAAAAACAGCAACAACAACAAAAGAAAGGCGAAGAAAAATAAGCTCCATGCATAAACGAGTATGAGAAGAAGAAGAAGGAGGAGCGAGCGTGAGAAGAAGAAACGAGCGTGAGACGAAAGAGAAGAAGAAGAAGCAACAACGCATGTAATCACGCTCTTTTAATGATGGTAATTTTTTTTGTTTTAGACCTACTTAAATAAATTTAGATGAAAATATACTTAAATGTATAACAATCTTGTAACAACAAAAATTATATTTATTCTAATTTATTTTTTTTAAATGTAAAAAATAAAAAAGAATATTTTAATATTTAAAAATTAAAAGAATAATTTATAATTTTTTATCATTATTAAAAA
>NC_029785.2:2024744-2033225 GCF_000816755.2 Arachis ipaensis
AACAAACAGTGTTAATTAATATTAAGACTTATGGGTTAAATAGAATTTATCCATTTGCGTTAACGAATAATAACTCAAATGAGATAGATTTTTCGTATTTAGTTAGAGGTAGTGGGTTTTAGTCTCCTTCTTTATTTAAAAAAAAAAAGAGTATATACCCATTTTGGTCCTTAAAGAATTTCAAATCAGACATTTTAATCTCAAACTAAAATTAATTACTCGATTGGTCCCTAACAATTAATTTTGTCAATCACTTAAGTCCTTGACTCCGTCAACTCTAACGGAAGACAAAATGGTCCCTGAAAAATCTAACATGGGACAAAATGATCCCTGACAACTCTAACAAGGGACAAAATGATCCCTGACTCCTTTATTCAAAAACGACACTGTTCTTTCCCAATTTTCATCATATCTCGCATAACCCTAACATTCATACTCTCCTTCTTCACCTTCACAGTCTTTTTTTTCATCTTTTCCTTCCTCCTCTTTAGCTCCAAGATTAAGCTATGGTGTAATTGTCACACGTGTCTCACCTACCTCAACATGTCATGGACTACACACTTCCTAAATCTTTGTGATTGGTACATCCACCTCCTCTGCACTTCATCCACCAAAAGCATCCACTTCCACGCCTTTGATAACATCACCTCCAATCCCAACAACGTCGACGACATCCTCAAAACCAAGTTCCACAACTATTCCAAGGGTATGCCTTTCTCCACTCTCCGGCAAGAAATATAGATTGTTGGACATTAGGACATCATGAGAAGATTCTCCTTCGACATCATATGCAAATTCTCATTTGAAATAGACACCGAGTACTTCATTCCTTCTCTTTCGAAGTCTTAACAAATGACTTGTTGTCTGGATTCATGGGATCCATCGAAGATGACAACTAGTTGAGAGACATAGGCATTAGTTTCCTGAGTATAAATTGGTTGAGAACAAGTTGAGAAATTTTTTTCTTTTTTTTAGATAATTACATCTCCACCCAATTCCAAACAAAGTGGGCGTAGTTCCAAAAAATAGTAACAAAAACAGAGCAATAACTACAAAGAAAACATAAAAACTAGCATAAAACAACAAACAGGGAGCAAAAGAATATAATGATTTTAGCTCCTTCAAAGACATTTCAAGATGAACCCGATCAGTTATACAACATCAAATCATGATCATTCTCCTTCCAACTTTTACTCTGCAGAATTATTGGCCTTTTTCATAGATCAGTAAATCATGCATCAAAGATCAACTTCATATGTCTTCTTATTCACCTTAGACTTGATATTTGCACTCATAAGTATATCAATTACTCATATATTATCGATCTTGACACCATCGATTTGTGCATTCTACAACTTCCTCCTTTAACTTCTCTAATACCAACACTCCATTATTAAAAACAATGTTATTTCTACATCTCCATGTGCACCATATTACAGAAAAAAATAACACCATCCACACTTCTTTCATATCTTTTCTTATCTTTCTATCCATCTACACCTCAAAGCATTCTTTGGTGGTTCCTGGCCAAACCCAAATCACACTCCAATCCACCAAGATTGATCCCCACAACTTCCATATACGATCACATGAAAAAACAAGTGATGTACCGTCTCCAATCTATCCTTACATAAGACACAAAAGGATTCCGCTTCTGGTACAATCTTAAACTTACATAATCTATATTTAGTATTCAATTTTTCTAAAATTACAAACAACATCAGCAACTCAACCCCTGGAGGATTTTTTTTTCTTGTGGACATTAAATTTATAGAGTGTGCATTGTATAGTTTGAAGTTACAGTATTAGACTATTAGTTTTATGCGAGATATGATAGAAATTGGGAGAGAACAGTGTCGTTTTCGAACAGAGGAGATCGGGAACTATTTTGTCCCCTGTTAGAGTTGTCAGGGACTATTTTATCCTCCGTTAGAATTAACGGAATAACCGAATAAAGGACTTAAGTGATTGACGAAATTAATTGTTAGGGACCAATCGAATAATTAATTTTAGTTAGGACTAAAGTGTCCTGTTTAAAATTTTTTGAGGACAAAAATGGTATATACTCAAAAAAAAAAATTATCCATTTGCCACCTTTGTCGTCCAATTCGTTCTTCTTTCGTCTTTCGTCTTTCGTATGTGAATGCGATCCAAAAAATGGAAGTAGCAGAGGGCGAAGAAGCAGTAAGAAGAGTTCAATCCCTCACACAATCGGGTCTCTCTCAAGTCCCACCCCAATACATCCAACCTCCTCAAACCCGACCCGTTCTCCCCTCTCACCCGCCCCAAACACAACACATTCCCATCATCGATTTATCCGGCTTCGACCCGACCCGCATACAATCAACCCGCGTTTCCATTGCACGCGCCTGTCGCGACTGGGGCGCCTTCCACGTCATCAACCACGGCGTCCCTACCTCCCTCCTCCACCACATCCGCCATGCTGGTCTCTCATTCTTCAACGATCTCTCCATGCCGGACAAGCTCCGTTACTGCTGCTCCCCCGGCGCCGCCGCGTCGGAGGGTTACGGCAGCCGCATGCTCGTCAACCACGATGACGCCGATCAGGTTAGAACCATATTTTGATGCTTTCTAATTTTTTATTTAAAACCTGCGTATATGTTTGAGAGAATAGTGTAATTTAGCTTCCGTTTTATTTAGGAACAATATGATAATAAGTATTGAACCCTAGATCACTTGATTCTACAGGGAATGGATCCTCTCAATATTTTCTTATCAATTGTTTGATCAAGTATGATCTCTCGCCATATACTCTTTTAAGTGGGATCAAGACCAGATATTGAATTGTGAGTGATCACACTTACAAAACAATTGAGGGAAAAAATTAAGAGGATCGACTCTCAATATGTTCTAAGAGCTTGATTTTGATGTGTTGAGTTTTACAAAGTCTTCCAATCACATCAATGCAATTAATTTCGCTGATATGTCTATATATAATTGGATGCACGGTCAAAATTGTTTTAACATTGCATCAAAATTAAATTCTATGTTCTAACAGTATACTATGTATCAAGCTGATATCAGAACTTGCAAATGAAGAGTGAAAACTGAAGGTAGAGAAAGAGAATTTGAAGAAATTATCAAACTGATGTTAGCTTGTGTACAAAGTCTCATAAGCTGGAAAATCTATTAGGAGCGAGTAGGCTTAGCTACCTTGAGTTCACTGTTAACTAATTATTGTTAACTACCATCTAGCTAACATTTTGAATAATACCTTATAGGTACATGAATGGTTTTATATCTAAGTATCTAATGCTACCTAATGCAGGTGCTCGATTGGAGGGACTACTTTGACCACCACACATTTCCTCTCTCTCGTCGGAATCCAAATAAGTGGCCGGAGTTTCCATCCGGTTACAGGGAGACAGTTGCGAAGTACGGGGATGAGATGAAGAATTTGGCGCAAAAGTTAATGGCTTTGATTTCAGAGAGCCTTGGGTTGAGACCATCGTGTATTGAGGATGCTGCGGGTGAGCTGTACCAGAACATTACCATAAGCTATTACCCTCCATGCCCACAACCAGAACTTACCCTTGGGTTGCAATCGCACTCTGATATGGGTTTCATTACGCTCTTGATCCAAGACCAAGTGGGTGGACTCCAAGCTCTCAAGAATTGTTGTGGTGATAGCGAGAGTTGGGTCACTGTGGAGCCTTTGGAAGATGCTATTCTTGTTATCTTGGGTGACCAAACTGAGGTAACAAAACAACTCTCTATAGGAATACTTCATAGCTTAGTGCTATTTAGCTAAAATCTTTTGCTAGAGTGCTAGAATTTGTTAAGATAATAACTAATTGTTTTGGCAAAAATTCGGATGCTGCTCTTCATTCCTTTTCTTTCATATATATAGATATGTGATTCAACATTCAATTTGTGTAGAATAGTGTGGCTAATGACAAAATTGCATCAATATGACTCTAAGATTGAATAGAATGTCCAATAGATGATCATCAGGTAGACACTACCTATCTAATAATATCTCTCTTCTTTAGTTTCTTGCATGTTCTAGGAAATGGGTATGTACTTCTTAGCATGTGTGCATTATGACATAGATATTTTAAACTGAGGTTAGGGGTCTGGAAACTGTTTTGTGTTGAATCTATTACGAATAACTTGTTTGACAAAACTAAAGTTAGGTTGCTTGGGTTGCTGCCTTGCTGGTGAAGATGTTTTTGGGTCATAAATCTTGGTATGAATAAAATTATAGAAGTGAAAAAAGGTGGCTTTTTCATTTGGTAAAACTACGGTTGACAAACTATCATGAATATTGAGTTTAGATGATGTATTTTTCATTCACAATTTACAATTTTGATTGTGTTATATTCTTCTTGAAATCATAACATTGTATGATATTCCATCTTCTACAATGTGACATCTTAATAGTGGATTCTTATGATATGTGTGATTTATCTATGTTCTCTTGATAAATCATTCACTTGTGAAATTAAGGCTGTGGAAAATGCTGGTTAGTTTCAATAAGAAAATATAAATTTGGCGCAACCTGCCTAATATAAAATTCTCTGTTCCAGATCATAACAAATGGGAAGTACAAGAGCTGCGTGCATAGGGCAATTACAAATCCTGATCGCGCAAGACTATCAGTGGCAACATTTCATGATCCAGCGAAGACGGTTAGGATCTCCCCAGCTTCTGAACTGATAGATGAATCATCGCCAGCCAAATACCGGGGTATTGTTTATGGAGACTATGTAAAATCATGGTATACCAAAGGCCCTGAAGGAAAAAGAAACATTGATGCTCTTCTGCTTGAATCTTAGCTTCTTGTGTTTTCTCCTTAGCCTTGTGGCTCAACTTTGTTTGATTTTAGCTTTGTATCTTCTGGACAAAAAGAAGTAAAATTATTCATGAAGAGGTCTAATATAGACATCCTTGTATTTATGGATGTTGGAAATTGGAATCAAACCGAAATTGAGTAACACGAATTTGTGAATTTGAATAATAAAGTATAGGAGAGTAATTTTGCCACTCTCAAAATTGATGATGTCATTCCTTTTTATATGATTTTTTCAACTGATTCTTTATCCTTGTTATTTTACTGACTTTCAAGATCAAGTGCTTCTCCTCAATTTTTTGCCCCAGAAGTCCATATAGTGTATGGTTGTTGAAATGATCATTAAGAATTTACTTAGAATGAAGTGTAAGGTCGTATAAGAACAAAAAATATATTTTGTCTATTAAAAAATGAGTTCAATTTTGATACACCGACAGTGTCATTTAATTGTATTCGTTTTTTGGATAATCATTTATGCTGTTAATATTGTACAACTAGCATTTCCCAAAATTAAATTCTTAAAATATATCTTATATCGTATATAATATAACTACAAAAACTAGTCTTCAAAAAAAGAACTACAAAAACTAACGTGAATATTAGCCCCATTCTTTTTCAACAAGTATATCCGGATATGAGACTCGGCTAGACTAAATAGTAAATAGTGTGTTTGTAGTGCTTAGGATTGGAGCCAGTCCAATCTATTTGATAAAAAACAAACTACAAGGAGCAGGGTGGGCCAAGCCCACACACAGGGAAGCCCAAAAAAACAGACACAAAACAAATCAACCAAGCATGCTTATGACTTGGTTGAGCATTGAGGACTTGATAAGCCCAATGAACAAATACACTGTCCTCTAATTCCAACGGTTCTTTGGGCATTTTTCTCAAACAGTTGGCAGGCACACCTGAATGCTGCTACGCTAACAGCTATGGAGATTCAGATATTTTCATTATCATCATCGGTGGTTCTTCCTTTTCCTTCCCAATCCGGGTTAGCGTTTCGCCCATTAACACCACCACCAAGAGCCACCACTTCCACCACCACCACCACCACTTCCACCACCACTCCACCACCTCATAGTCAAAGCTCTAGCTCCATCCGAGTAATGAAAATTCGAAAGGATTCCAACAATTCCTTCTCCGCAAGAAATTCCGCCAAACTTGAAATTCAGCAAGCTTCTCATTTGCCCTCTGCTCTTGCAAGGTTCTCTCTCTATACAGTTACTGTCACCTGTCATCCTTAGAAAGTTAGTTAGTTCGTTATTAAACAGTTTTAGTTAGGAATTACCTTCTTGAATAAATGCCCTATGCATTAGGATAACAAATATACAATAATTTCATAAAATAAAAATAATAGAAGTTTGTTATTTAAATGCATATACTTACTAACATGCATTTACATGATTATTGTTATAGAATTCCACATTAAAAGAACTCCTGAAAGTAGCTTATGACAACTATTTTGAAGTATCAGTGCTTAGACTGGGATTTGAGTTTTTCATGTACATGACTATTTTTTCATTCTGTGAAAATTTCTATTTCACCACAGGGTAGGAGAAATTTTGACAGTTAAGGACCTAAATGCCATTTTGCACCACTTCGGCAATGCAAACATATCCGAACACGCATCTCAGGTGCTTGTAAATCCTATTTCCCTGGATATATTTGTTTAGTTTCGGAATTAACTTGTAGATTGTATGATTTTACTATATGCATTTGCAGCTATTTTCATGGATGCAAGAAAATGACAAGCTTGATGCATCATCTTACTCTCATTATATGAGGTTCATGGCAAGTAAATTCGATGTGGCTAAGATGTTGCAGCTGTACAGCAGCATTCAAGATGTATCAATCAAGAGCAATGTCTATGTGTGTAACTCTGTTCTTAGTTTTCTGGTCAGGAAGGGCAAGCTCGATACTTCTCTGAAACTGTTCCAGCAGATGAAAGAAGATGGTCTAGTCCCTGATGTTGTTACATATAGCACGGTATGTGATTATAAATCATATGAGAGAAATATTGTTTGGAAAACAATGAACTATATATCATTCATAGGTTATGTAAAAGGAGAGCACCGTCAACAACCCAATCCTTAGTAATATCTTATTGATTCTCCTCCAGAACTCTTGACTCTTATTCTTTTGGAGTTCATGTCGGAACATATACCAATCCTAACTTTACATTATATATCTTCTTTTTCTTCTTTTATTGGATCTAATTGTATTGTTATCATCCTTAGCTTCTTTCAGGTTGCATTAAAGTTAATGACAGATATCCTAAAGCACTGGAGCTAATTCAGGAATTGCAACACAATGAACTGCAGATGGATGGAGTAATTTACGGGGCAATTCTAGCAGTGTGTGCTTCCAATAGTAAATTGGAAGAAGCAGAATACTATTTTAACAAGATGAAGAATGAAGGTCAAGCTCCAAATGTCTATCATTATAGCTCTTTGCTCAACGCGTATTCAGCATGTGGAAACTACAAAAAAGCTGATATGCTGGTTAAACAGATGAAATCTGAAGGGTTAGTACCAAACAAGGTTTGTTACGCGTCTTGATGAGATGTATGTTTGCCACATTGGTGTTTCTATTTTCTGTTTTATATTTTTATTGCAAACAAAATCTTATATTTGTTTTCTATATGTTGCTTTTTAATATTCTGCTGAAAATAAAGAATTCAATAAATATGAATGACTAATGCCAATATAAAAAAGAAATGCAGGTCATTTTGACAACCTTACTAAAGGTTTATGTTAAAGGAGGATTGTTTGAGAAGTCCAGAGAATCATTAGCTGAACTAAAATCTTTGGGCTATGCTGAAGATGAGGTAAAAAAGACTTTCGAACTTAAAACAGGGAGCTGTTTGCTTTATTTGACTCTGACACATTACTAAATTATTTTATACAGTTTATCATTAATTAATTATATTACTTTGTCGATGACTAAAATTTATCATTGTTTCACAGGATTAATTTATATATACTTTTAAATTTTTGTTCTTTCTTCTATCTTGACTTATTTGACTAATCAATCTAAATTTATACATAGATGCCATACTGTATATTGATGGACGGCCTAGCTAAGGCAGGACAATTTGAAGAAGCTAAACTAACTTTTGATGAAATGATTAAAAACAATGTCAAATCTGGTAAGTTTTTTTGTGGACTTTCTCGTTAACAGAAAGATGTATTTAGCATTAGATTAACTAGTGCCATGGGTTTTTAGGGACCAAAAACTGTACACAGATACATATGCAACATAGATCAATAAGACATCTAGAAATATTTTGAAATTCTGGAAATACATATGATACATATATTGTTTTACAACTCATAGCTGAGCTGTTTTCCTTTTTCATGTTTAGCTTCAGCTTTAATAACTATTTTTTCCATATCCTAGCAATTTACTGATTTAATTTCGTTATGTAGATGGCTATGCGCACAGTATCATGATATCAGCATATTGCCGAGCCAAGCTTTTTCGGGAGGCAAAGCAGTTGGCAAATGATTTTGAAGCAACCTCGGACAAATACGACATAGTTATTTTGAATTCAATGCTCTGTGCTTTCTGCAGAGCTGGTGAAATGGAAAGCGTAATGGAAACACTAAGAAAAATGGATAAAATGGCAATCAGTCCTGACTACAAAACCTTCAATATACTAATCA
>NC_029785.2:2033993-2048088 GCF_000816755.2 Arachis ipaensis
AATGGAAGACATGATTAGTAAAGGCTATCAACCAGCAGAGGTATGTATTTTGTAATCTGTGTATGATTGAACTTGTCTTTTAGTCAGTTTAAATCTATCATTTCAATTTTTACAATAAAATCTTTTCTAATATAAACCCACATCTATGATATTTGCATCCTTGTCGGCCAAATTTCACATTTTTGTAGCATAGACCTATTGTATGTTTCTGCTGTCTTGCCCAAATAGATTTATGTGTACAAGTTTATTATTCTACCAAAATGTCAATATGAATAACAGGGAGAAGGAAAGAGTTTCTGAAGATGAAGTTTAACATTAAAAAAAAGAAACAGGCTCTACCATATAACGCCTTCCTTTTTTTTTGTAGGAACTCTGTTCTACTCTAATATATCACCTTGGTCGAATCAAAGCTTATGTTGAGGCATTTTCCGTTTATAATATGTTGAAGTATAGCAAGAGAACGATGTGCAAGGCAACTCATGAGAAGATTCTACACATTCTGCTAGCAGGAAATCTTTTGAAAGATGCCTATGTGGTAGTCAAGGTATAGTTATACCAGATTTTGGGAACACACAAATCTTAAATTTTCTTGTAGTATAGCAATTTTGTCTGACAAGCCTTATTCACTTCAGGATAATGCAACCTACATTTCTCGCGCTGCCATCAGAAAATTTGCATGTGCATTTCTGAAGTCTGGTAACATCAACTTGATGAATGATGTTATGAAGACCCTCCAAGATAGTGGCTACAAGATTGATCAGGTATATCAAATTCAAATATCATCATCGAAATGTCAATTTATTTATGGGTTTATATCCGTGATTTAATTTGTGGCCAACTACATCCATGTCATGTTAAGATACAACCAATCATTTTGTGACACATGAAATTAACCTGTTATGTCATCATGCCACACAACACTTATTGATTTGTCTTTCGAGTATATCTTTCAAAGACTAATATAACTAAAAAATCTCTCGAAAACCAATTTGAAAAACGGATTATCTTTCAGGGATAAATTTAAGTATTAACTCATTGTTTCAACTTTTACTCCAAAACCAATCATATATTTTTCTTGTACAGGATTTATTTCAGATGGCTATATCGCGGTATTTAGGTCATCCTGAAAAGAAGGACTTGCTTCTACACTTGCTGCAATGGATGCCAGGTCAAGGCTACGTGCTTGATTCATCAACAAGGAACCTAATCCTCAAGAATTCACACTTATTTGGTCGCCAACTTATTGCTGAGGTCTTGTCCAAGCAAAAGCTGATGTCAAAATCACACAAACCTCAATAGAATGGTCCATGTTACATTTATTTATGATGATCTATGATGAGATATCCAAAGCTAGATACTATCATCCATCATACACTGTAACAATTCAAATTCTTTTAGGGTTTAGGATATATGTACAATAACCTACGACTGTGTAGATAAAGTGATTTAACCAAATAGTAATAATGATATCCTTTTATGAATGTATCTAAAATGATCTTTAGAATTCATGCCATATGTAGGAGGAATGAACCATGCAAAATTGATCCCCTTCGACTTACTTTTTGTATTTTATGTTGGGTATACGAAGATGGTAAGATGACAAAATCTTATATTTGTGTAGTGGTTTTAAGGCACAATTAGATCGTTTTTTTTAGAGAGATATTTGTTCTCACACTTAGTTGCTATAGGGTTGATGACAATACTCTTTTAGAATACAATGAAACCAAAGAATTTCTTAGTTAGCAATAATAAGAAATTCTTAACTCTCTTGAACAAAGAAAACTCTCAGTAGTTAAAATCAAATGTACACTTAGTACTTGTTATTATTTTGTTACATACTATGTTGATCAATGGGTAACTCATATATATATTTATGCTGCATGTATGAGAATCAAAAGTCACACGTAACTTATGAACAGATGTAATCTTTGGTTATTCATTGAATAGTTACATAATGAATAGATGTGACTTTTGATTATTCCTTGAATAGGCACAAAGTACCGTTAACATACACTAACAAGCATTCATAAAAGAATTCCACTAAGGAGTGGGAGCCAATGAAGAATCTTGACAATGTGTACAATGGGTTAGTTATAGAGATAAATAATAAATTCAAAAACTCTCATTTAGTTATTTCACCTCCAATTTCAAATTTCAAATTTTTAAAAAATTCAATTAGTTATTTCAAAAAAATAACCATATGAAATCATCCAATACTCTCTTCTTTTTCAACTGGCGACCACCCCACCTTCATCAATAATCATCCCATTTCACCGTTACTACTTGACTTGCCACACGTCACTCACCCTTAATAAAAATAACCATCCATTTAAGGATAAAAATAATTATTCATATACCTAATAAATTGAACATCTAACATATTTTACTTATATATAACTAAATCAAATCCAATCAAAATAATCATCTACATAAAAATTAAAATAACCATTCGTATACCTACTAAAATGACCATCTTAAATTGACCATTAAAATAGAAGAAGAAGATGAATAAACAAAAGAAACAACTATTGTGGTGAAACATAGTTTTGAAGGACTAGTCATGACGAAAGCGACATTGTTGTAAAGCATAGGGCTCAAATCATGAAAGAAGCTAACTATACTTGGATTCGAAGAAGAAGAGCATGGTGATATCATCGGTGAGAAGAGGCTTGAAGGAATGGGAGAAAGCGAAGCCTATTCGAAAGAGAGGCACGAAAATAGCGGCAGCAATGTTAGGCTGAGCGTCGGAGGGCAAGGCGCGTCAGACTGACCGGCGGATGTGAGGATGGTGTCGGTGGGAGGATGCAGCGGCGTCGGTATGGCCAACAAGGAATTCAGTGACGCGAGGTGAGGACCGGAGAAGATGACGGTGAGTTTTGGACGTGTATTGGAGGTTACGGTAAAATTAGAAATAACTGTACGTAGTGTGAATGGGTTTAAATGCTATCTTAATTTTTAAATTTTAAAAGTTGAAATTAAATAATTAATTAATGAACTAATTTTTAATTATAATTTTATTTTATTTTTAAATCCATTGTACATATTGTACACCATCAGTATTGGTTCCCAATACTTTCTCTTCATGTAGGTACACAACCGTTAGAGAAAGAATTAAACCGTAAACGGTAATTATTCAACCGTATATATTTAATATTAATATATTAATTTGTAAATACTTTTCAATCCCCTACTATTTACAAAATTTAAATATTATACAAGTATATGCATAAAGAATGTGTCACTAAAATTAAACATTCTTTTAGTGTAAATTTTAAAGTTCTAACGAAGTAATAGGTATCTAATCGATTGAACCTATACTCCATATGTTAGTACCAAAAATCACACACATTATTTATACCTCAAAGTTCAAGAGTTTATAATTTTAAGCACTTATATGGCCTTGTACTCATCCTGGTTTCATGAATATTTACGAGAATAAAACCTCTAAAAATTCTCGATTAGAGCCACACCACTCCTATATTCATATAGGTGAAATCTTTTGATAAATAATATTATCATTCCATTAAAAGTTTTAACTCACCCTCCTAATTTATTGTAAATAGCACTAAATCCTATACTTTAGTGTTCCAATTGCTAAATAACTTCTTGTTACCCATTAAACCTTGAAACTAGTGGTCTACTAGAATAAGGTTGGATTCTCATCATTTAGCAATAATAGGTTTTAATCCCATTTTAGCAGTAGTCTCTTTGATTTTATCCCTTAACAAATCTTTAGTCAAAGGGTCTGCTAAATTTCGTTGAGATCTTACATAGGTGATGATAATTCATCTATTAGTTGCCTCACAAACTCATGTCTCAAACTTATATGTCTAGACTTTCCATTATAAACCTTATTATATGCTCGAGACATGGTTGATTCACTATCACAGAAGATTGAAATGGTTGTCGTCTGCTGTGGCCACAACTTTATATCATATAACAAATTTCTTAACCATTTCGCTTCTTTACCTGCGGCTGATAAAGCTACAAACTCAGCCACCATAGTAAAATGTGTAATACATATTTGTTTCTTTGAGACCCAACTTATTGCTCCATCACCTATGGTGAAAATCCATCCAGAAGTGAATTTGTTATCACTAAGATTTGTAATCTAACTTGCGTCAGAATAACCTTCTAAAACTGCGGGATAATCACTATAATGTAATCCCAAGTTTATGGTTTTCTTGAGATAACCAAGAACTCTTGTTATAACTTTCCAATGTTGATTGCTAAGCTTTCCTATAAACCTTAATAATTTGCACACCGTAAATGTTATATCAGGTCTATTACAATGCATTGCATACATTAAATTTCCTATAGCACTAGCATATTCTAATTGTGCTATAGGTCTTCCTATATTTCCTTCTAATTTAAGATTAGGATCATAGGACATATTGGATTCTTTAATTGTGAGATGATCAAATTTTTTCAATACCTTTTTGATATAATGAGATTGACTTAAAGTAAAGCCAAATTCATTCTTTTACACCTTTATGCCTAATATTGTATCAACTTCATTTAAATCCTTCATCTTGAATTTAGAAGTTAGATACTCCTTTGTTATACGAATTCCTTTTAAATTTGTTCCGATGATTAACATATCATCAATATATAAACAAATGATTACTCCATCATTTTTAGTAAATTTTGAGTAAATACATTTATCCACACTATTATGTGAGAAGTCATTTGATAACACCACTGAATCAAACTTCTCATGCCATTATTTAAGCGCTTGTTTTAGCCCATACAAACTTTCTTTTCATTTTCGAGTAGCACATAGCCTTTCGGTTGCTCCATATAAATTTCTTCATTAAGATCTCCATTTAGAAAAGTTGTTTTAACATCCATTTGATGTATATAAAGCTTGTGAATGGATGCTAATGCTATAAGAGTCCTAATAGAAGTCATTCTTGTCACATGTGCGTAGGTATCGAAATAGTCTAGACATTCTTGTTGTCTAAACCCCTTGGCTACTAATCTTACTTTAAAGGTTTGTAATGCACTATCAGTGTTATACTTTCTTCTAAATACCCACTTACATCTTATAGGCTTTGATCCTGGAGGCAAATCAAACAAGACCCAAGTATTATTTGATAATATTGAGTCTATTTCATCATTTATTGCTTCTTTCCAAAAAGCAGAATCCCTTTAAGCCATAGCCTCTTTGAACACACCCTCTATATTCATCACAATAGGAATTTTGTTTGTCATAGAATCCCTAGTTCCTTCTACCAAAAAGGTGATAGTTTGAGAAGAAATAAAATATGGATTCAAGTCCTTTTCTTTTCTTACTCTCAATCTTTTTCTTGGTTCAATAAACTCTTTGTCGCTTAGACGTTTATTATTTTGATTATCTATTTCTCGTGGAATATTTGTATTATTTTGGGAATATTCTGAATTAGAAGTTGAATCATTGATAAATTTATTTTCAATAAATTCTACCTCTCTTGATTCAACAACTACATTAGACACTAAGTCTAATATTCTATATGCTTTAGAATTTTGAGCATATCCTATAAAAGTGCATTTTATGGCTCTTGGCCCCAATTTGATTCTCTTTTGATCTGGAACTCGATAAAAGGCTAAACACCCCCACACTTTAAGATAATTCAAATTAGGTTTTCTTTCTTTCTAAATTTCACAAGGAGAAACCTTTCTATGTCTTGATGCTATCCTATTATGGATATGATATGATGTCAATAATGCTTCACCCCACAAATTATAAGGCAATTTTGCATTTAATAACATTGAATTAACTATATCCACTAAGGTACGGTTTTTTCTTTCTACCAAACTATTTTGTTGCGGAGTATATAGAGCAAAAAAACTTTTATTTTCTTATCATACATATTTTCTACTTCTATTTTATATTTTTTTAAATAATTCAAAAGCTTCATCTTTATTTCTAAGCAAATACACATAAGTAAATCTAGAACAATCATCAATAAAGGTTATAAAATATCTTTTTCCTCCTCTAGTAATATTGTCATTTAATTCACAAATATCACTATGAATCAATTCTAGTAAATGTGTATTTCTTTCAACTTTAGGAAAATGTTTCTTAGTAATTTTGGATTGTATGCAAATATCACATTTTCTATTAAAATCTTTGTTACTAAAATCAGTATAGTTATTTTTATGCATATATTCAATGGATTTGTAATTTAAATGTGCTAATCTACTATGCCATAAATCACAAGAATCAACAACATATAAGAAAAATTTCACTTTATTAATACCAAATTTATACATGCCTTCAGTACAATATCATTTTCCTATGAATACATCATTCTTAAGCAAGACCATTTTATCGGATTCCATTACAACTTTGAATCCTTTCTTACACAAGAGACTAGCAGAAACTAATTTTTTTCTCAAATCTGGAACATAAAGTATATTTATTAAACTTAATTTCTTTCCAGATATAAAATTCAATTCCACAGTTTCTTGACCACAAACTTTGGCTGAGTTGCCATTGCCCATCAAAACTTCTCTATTGTTCACTTCTTCATATGTTTTAAATTGGTTGCAATCATTACAAACGTGAACAGTAGTCCTAGAATCTAACCCTGAAACCATGCCAATATGCATATTTTGTACTTTTTCTGCAATCATAGTAATTAGATCCTTCTCTTCTACTAAGTTGGTTTTTGGTGCTTCCTTTTTCAGAAGTTTACATTCTTTGATGTAGTGTCCTTTCTTTTGACAGTGATAGCACTCTCTTTGTCTCTTCTTATCTTGCTTTAAATCTTTAGAAAACTTTCTTTTCTTTTTATTGGTGTTGTTTTCACCAATATGATTCACTTTTGAACTTTGAAAAAGATACATAGCATCACATTTTCGAGTTTCCTCCTCTATACGTATATGCCTTAGTAATTTCTCAATTGTGAAGTCCTCACCAAGATGTAAAAGTTTCTTCTTATAACCATTCCAAGATGAAGGCAATTTTGAAATAATTGCTCCAACTTGTAATGATTCAAGAATCACCACTTGTAGATCACGAAGTTTACTTACAAGGATTTGTAATTCATGAATTTGATCCAAGACAGGCATAGTATCATTCATAATAAATTCAAAATATTTCATCATAATAAACTTATCTGTTCCTTGTCGTTCGATATTGTACTTTTCTTCCAAAAACTTCCAAATCTCCAATGGTAATTGAATTGACATGTAGAGATCATAGAGTCCGTCGGATAAAGTGTTGAGAATATGACCTCGACATACGAAAGTATCTTCATCACATTTTTTTTTCAATTGAACAATCTTTTCTTTCTCTTCTGGTGTGACATTTTCAGTGGCATCGGCAATTGGTGTAGTCTTTGGGTCAATCACATATGCAAGATTGAGAACCGAAAGATGGAACATCATCTTGTCCTTTCAACGGTTAAAGTTTGTTCCGCCAAAGCGATCTAACTTGACAAACTCTTGATTCATGACCTTGAACGTAGTATTTTGATCTTGTGCCATCTTCAAGCCCGTGCATCCTCCTTTCCACTGCCCACCTATCGCCAACCGTGCAGGCCCCATCGCAGCCTCACCGTGTGCGGTAGATGTCCAGCGTCTTCCTACATTTTCATACGTGCATAACCGTCACATGCACGTAAATGGAGTCCAATTTGAATGAATAACTTTGTCATGTTCCATCGTCATTCACCAACGACAATTCCTCTCATTCGCACCTAGTCATCAATGGATAATAAGTCAGATGTTCAGTTCACTAGTATGCAAATGGTTAGTCTAATACTTATGCGGCTGGTTAAGTAGTTACTAGTAACATATGCCTGATGTTCAATTCAATAGGTATGCAGATGGTTATGTTGATTATTAATTGAATGATTATTCTTTTTGATTCAGTTTACTTATGCACAGTTAACAATAATTAGATGTTCAATTCATTAGGTGTGCAAATAATTATCTTAATGTTAGAATTTAAAAAATAAATTGAGGTGGAGTATTTTTTTATTTTATTGGACCAATTTTAAAACCCATTATTTATCTACTTAGAAAAACCGTTTATAAAAATACTAATTTATGCTTGTATTCTGCTATAAAATTACTAATTTAACCAAACAACAAACAAAAGTACAAAACCCGCCCCCTCTCCCCACTTCTTCGCCGTCACCGTTTCCTATCAGCATTTTCCCCACTCCGGGGTCCACCTCCTCCGTCACCCGCTACTCCGAAACCCTGAATCACTCTCTCATTCACCGTTCACAGCGCCTCAATTCTCCATTCCATCACCCATTACTCATCACTCGTCACTCTTCTCTTCTCCCACACAGCGTCCACAATTCTCAGCGCCTAAAGCTCTTGCTCCGCCGTCCTCGATTAACCGCGCCTGGAGTTCCGCCGTCCACAATTCACCGCGCCTCAAGCTCCGTGGTCTCTCCGTCTCGTGAGTTCTGCCACCAAAGTACCAAACCGTAATCAAAGCAAAATCCCATAATTCCTAATAACCGAAACGCAATGTATCAATTCCCTAATTCCTAATTTTTGCCAGGTCCGTCAATACGAAGAGTTAGAGAGAGATTGAGCTTGAGTTGGATCTTCTTGTCGAACACAACTACTCTGGTATTATTTTTCTTTTTGCTTTTTTTTTTCCTGAAGAAAGCTAGTTGCTAGATAAAGTTGACAATGGCAACTATGTGCCATGCGTGTTTAAATTCAACTCATTCAAATAGGGTTGACAAAAATGCTTTACTCCTATGATTTAGGTTATTCAGGATATCATATTTTAGAGTTCACAAAATTGCTCACAACCTGTTTGATAGAATGTCTCTTTGATTTGCCCCTTATTTTAGAATAAACTCAAAACCTTGATACAACTATAGACATTATATAGCTAAAACAAACAAATGATTTGTGCCCATTTTCGTTGTATATTGTTTAAGGCAAGGAGTGTAGTAGTATTCAGAAAATTTTGGTAGTGACATGTTCAATAGTCTCCAAAGAATGTTGGTATGCATTACTCTTCTCTTAGTGTGAAATATGGTTTAGTCTCTGGTTTTGAGCAAATGTAACTGGTTTTCCAGCTTGCCGCTTAAATGTTGTTTGTCACCATCAACTAGAATATGCGCTGGAGTTAAGCATATTCCAACTCAATTATATAGATCAACTTTCAAAAGAAGCTAAACAGTTCTTGCTGAACTGATTGCTAGCCTTAATACGTTGCGTGCTATGTGCTATACTATATTTAGCTTTAAATAAAGTAGTAGTTCTGCATATATGACCTTAAAATTTCTGATCTCATACAATTGGATTATGAGAATACAATTGCGTTATGGGAACTTGGTAAAATGTCTTCACCCTTCAGTTTTACTTGCTGGAAATTTATTACTTTGAAACTTTTATGAATAATTTAACTTGCTTTAGTTTGGATGGAATTGAACAATGTTCTCTTTTTCCTTTTTTTCCGGTAATTGAACTATAAGTTTAATTTGGATTTAAGATTTAGTTTTCACTTTGATTATTGCATGCAGATCTTTTCTAGCAATACTATAATATAACTTTTTGGTTTGGGAAGGGTGGTGGACTGGTGGCTGTTATTACTTGTATTGTATTATATTGCTGCTGAATTTTATTCTCACCACGGGTTATGCCTCTGAAGTTACTCATTAAGTGCCAAAACTTGTTCAATATATAGAGCTAGTCATGTTTTAGTTCATATACTAGGCTTTCTGGGGAAAGTCACTCTTCTCTGAACTTGTTGGAACAGACTGTGCAGGAACATAGCTACCATGGCTGAGAGCTCTTCAGTTGCACCGCCACTGAAGCCCGTCGTCGTTAGGGTCAAACGGAAACCCTCTCAATCCCCAGTTGATGCTTTCTGGCTGGAAATCAATGAGAGGCCATTGAAGCGCCCTCTTTTGGATTTTGGCAATTTGTCAATCTCTGATTCTGCCCAAAAAGTAGAATTTCGTAACAAGAAGGTTTTCATGCAACATGTGGAAACAATATGCAGCTCTGAAGTAGCCTTTGATGTTGTGCAATCTTTCATGGATCCTGGGTCGAGGGGTGCATCTGAATCTAAATCGAAAATTGAGCAGAGGAAGAAGAACTTCTTCAAAATGGATAATAAGCAAGAGCAGTTGTTGCAAAAAGCTAAACAAGAAAAAGAGTCTTCAGCAAAAGATGCTCGCTTTGAACAAATATGGAAGAGAAGGAAGGGTGGCAAAACGGCAGAGCAAGAAAAATCACTACAAGAAATATGCCAGTTCTATGACATTGTTCGTGTTGATAGTGAAGAAAACTCTAAAGAGGTGCAACAGGAAGAGTTGTCGTTGGAGGATCAGAGACTCTTGTCTAGCTACCTCCCTTTACTGAGAGAGTTTATTCCTAATGCTGCTGAAGAGATTGAAGCTGACATGGTTGCTCAATCCAAACAAGAGGCTTATGTCTATGACTTCTATACTGTGAAGGACGAGACAGATGTAAATAATGTTGATGATTCTTCTTCATATTCCTATCCACTAGTCCAAGTCAATGATGATGAGGAATATTATGATGGGCCAGATTATTCGGATTACGAGACTGATGATTCAAATGCTGAAGACAATCCGCTGAATGATTATCCAGAAGAGATTTCTGAAGAGGAGGATGAAGAGGTTAAAGACTCTGAGCACGAATCAGAAGAATGCGAGCATGAGAAGGATAGTGATGAAGATGAGGATCTAGAGCATGAGGGCCTTTCCAAAGATGATGGTGCTGATCCTCTATTTGATGAGGAATTTGATGATTATCATGGTGATAACACTTCTGATGCAGAAGATGTGGATAATGACGATTGGAAATGGTCTCACCGATGAAGCTTGTTTGAATTTCTGTTAGAAAACCAGAACAGACATTGAAATTCACTCCAACATAATTTTGAGGAAAAACTCTCTGTTTGGATACTCAAAATTAATTTTGGTTCTCAATGTCAATGTCCGTTTAGCTCAGAACAAGAAATACTTGCTTTTAGTTTGAAGAAATCGCGTTCGATGTTCCAAATGTGAGTCATGTCTCAATTACTCATATTACAGATTCCTTTTTTAAAAACAGAAAATTAAACAAGTAATGCTCACCATACTGAACTGAACCAATTTGAATATAATCAAATTGGTTTGGTTCAGGTTTGGAGGGAAACATGTTGTGTAACAACCCCAATTTTCGAGTACGTGGGATCTTTTCTGAAAATACGGATTTTTCCAGAAGATCAGTAAGGGGAGAACCTCTGCTATATCACCAAGTATCTCAATCCTCATTGTCATTATGTCATCTTTAAGTTAGAACCTTTTCTGAGTCTAGCTCGATAACGCAATCACGAAGAATCTAGTTTTTGAACCGTATCGGTTAGGAGTTTTGATTCTAGTTTTCGTAAATAGGCTCAGTTTGACGAACTGGACTCGATTCATGAGAGAAGAAAGATAATAGTATAATATTATCATTATATTAGTATTAGAAGTTGCTTGAAAGATATTATAAGGTTACTTGGTCTGTTTTAGTTAAAAACAGAAAATCGGTTTAATCGGGTTCACAGTTTACTGGTGCAGCTTAGCACCAGTACTCTCTGATGACTTTAGCAATGCTAAGGCCTCATCATACATGTTCTATTCTCATAATAATATGTTATTAGTGTCATTTATGCTAGTAGCTCAGAAAATAATTTTTAGAGATGTTTTTACAAGTGTTCCGATACATCTAGTTTTAATAGTTATACACCTGAGATATTTTAATATTATTTTAATCCACCTCCAAGCCAACCAATCGCAACTCACCCTACACCCCCAAAACCCCCAAGGCTGGTTCATTTTCACTTTGTGACCGAAATTCTCAAGAGAGAAAAAGAGAGAAAAGTTCTTAGTTCCAAATCTTCAAAGCTTGATTTTTGCTTAACTAAAACTCAAATCAAAATTTCAATCCAACCAAAATGATCCTCTCTTCTTTCTCTACATAATCATATGACTTATCAAGACTGGAATCAAGGTGAGTTGGCTGCACCATCTCCCTTTTGCTTCGGTTTCAAGGAAACATGCTTAAACATGTGTTTTCTTGATGTTCTTCTTTAGGAATCATGCTTAATTTGACTTGAGGGCTAATAAACGTGAATTTCCAGCAAGTCTAAGGTTAGAAATCACTTCCTAACATGCTGAGTGAGATTTGGTTAGTTGAGAGTTTTTGGATTTAAAGTTGTTCTTGATGTGATTTAGGAGGAAAAAGTGTTTAAGGACCACCTGAAAGTCTAACCGAATTAGGAGCAGCAAAATCAGGTAGGGTGTAACGAAATTAATCTTGATTATTTGTGTTTGAGTTGTGTGAATGTTGTATGATTTGGCTGTGCTAAAAATTGGGTCATTATATGTTGCAAATCCTGACCAATTAAATTTTAATCGATTGATCAGAACCAATTTGATAACACTCCTTGACTAATAGCGAATATTTAATAGTAAATAAAATACTAATTAATCCCAAATTATTTGAGTTTATTCATAGAAACGATTGAGAAACATGCTTTTCCTTTGAGAATAGATTTTATAAGAGAAACAAATAATAATAGTGTTGGAACAAAGTAGACTTTCTTTGTAGGATGCGGTTCTCCTATCTTATATAAGCTAGCAAGCACAAAACTACTACATAGATAAGGCCATTATTATCTCCATTTCACATAGGAACAGTGTTGAACACCTTCAACCCACCCATCACTCACTCCTTTCCTATATTTGTTCTTTCATCCTTATTTAATTACATGGGAAACAATTCAAGTGTCGAGAGTAGCGAAGAGTTCTCGTACGTTGTTCAAAAGGGTAGTTAAAACCTTGTATTATGACAGGATTCATTCAAGTAGAGAAGTTTTTCGCTATTCAAATAGGTATTTTCCTCCCCCGTTCGAGGGAGGTTAAAGTTAAACTATATCGAGGGACGCTTATTTATATGGAGGTAAAAGCGAAAGAAAGGGTCTTGTCTTGGTTGAAAGGTTGTGGAATAATCCACCGGGGACAAAACCTTACGAAATCACATTGACACATTTTCTTGCTGTTTGCAGTGAAAAGATTGACATAGGCCTTTCGGCGACGGTGACCATTACAGATAACAGGTGGAGTGCTAGCTCTGGCCTTGAGTTCAAGGGTCCATTCCAGCACCCTGCTTCTGCACTGTTTCATATGTTTGATGAGTTCAGGAAAAACAAATATCCACACTATTTGCCACCTAGGTGACTCCACTGTGAGCATCTGTTGTCATCTGGAAGCGGCGAAAGCAACAATTCTACCGCGTCTTCCCCACTTGAACAGATAATAGGAAGGAGCTTTCTTAACAACACAGGAAACATTTAAGGAGATGGGAACGGTAATATATTAATCAAGAACCTTTTGTATAGAAGGTAGAGGAAATTTGTCATTGCCTCGTTAATGGGATGTTGATTTAGACTGGAAAATTGTTGTTAGTGATGATGTTTTCGTTTTGGCATTGAATGAAGCCAAGAAGGACGTTTCTCTTTCATGAATCTAGCATGATACACAGTTCTGCTAAGGGTTTAGCACTGTATACATGATAAATAATCTTCAAAGTTTATTTCTAGCATGTCATTTTATCTAAACAATAAATCTAAATCTTATCACCAATTTATGTATATGTTTTTTAAATCTACCATAAAATAAACTATTTAAAATAATAAGAAAAACATTTTTCAACACACCACATAGGCAGTTTCAATGTCGACTAACTAATTTACAAGTGCTGTCTAAGCTTTTTGACGTGATTTTTGGGGCAGTTTGTCCGCCAAAAGGTTTTTTGTTGTTTTGCGGCAATTATAAACTGCAGCAACTTTGCATACTGCTTTCCTTGCTTATATCCACTTCTATATGTTTCTCGTAGGAGTAATGTTAGAAGACTAGCAGAATTTATTATTTTTTACTAGTAGTTAGCCAACAATATTTAAAATTGTGGGCTAAAAGTACCGACTAAAAATAATAAATTCTGTTGACACTTGAGCTGTATTTGTACCTTCTCATTGATATTGGCATGATTTAAAGTACCTTAGAAGCTTAGACTAAAACTGCATAGCAGTCAGATCAGTTCCCTCTATTAGTTTATCCAAACCACTTGTTTTGTT
>NC_029785.2:2049819-2056703 GCF_000816755.2 Arachis ipaensis
CTCTACTCTATAAATGTCCTACGGAGTGAACCCTAAATTTTAAACATTGATTCATCATTCATCTGAAGCATGTAATCAGCATCTACGAGTTGCTTAATTATTCAATGCAATTTCTCTTAAATCCGCGTGGATCCGGTTAGAGTTGGAGAATATATGCAGCCACACTAGCTAGTGCTAAAGTGATCAAGGCATCAATCCACACAAGATATGCTTCATTATTATGCGATCATAACAGCTTTTGTTATTTGGTTAACCTCATACAAATATGACATGTCAAAAATGTCAAGACAAACGCACCATGTATGATAGTTTCGGACAACATTGTTTTGAGTAACCTTTTGGGCAAAGATTCATTTATCTCGACACCAAGATAAGCCAATCAATAAGGCACACGCTAAAATTATAGAACTCATTTGGTGTTTTAGTTTTTTTTTTTTTTTTTTGGACAAAAATCACTTTTCCACCTGAATTTTTCGTCCAACTAAACATACCTTAAAGTTAGTTGTGTATTGGGTCTTATAGTTTTCTGCTAATCATATTTAATGCACTTTCACTGGTTAGTTCGTGTTCAATAATGCATGAGGTATTATGCATGGAATAAAGGCAGGGTTATTGCAGGTATGTTCGTTTTATGCTTCAAGAAGTAATCATTTATTCGAATACATATATACACATATATATAGACAAAATCTTACTACTGTATATTAGCACACCTCTTTTTAGGACTCATGGGTGTTTCAGTTACATGGTTGGAGATAGGGCCAGAAATGTTCTGTTGCTCTCTTAATATGTAAGCTATTGAATCCATAGCTATGGATAGCTTTTGGTCAAACTATATCCCTCTTCTTACACATACTAAGTGTAACTCTCCTTTTGTGATCATTTTTCCCTCTTCAATGTCTTTCCATTTTACTTTAGACTAAGGTTTAAAGTTGTAAAACATATTGTTACATTATAAAAAATACATTAGAAATTAAACATATTGTAATGACTGAATATCATCTATGATTTCATAGATCAATTGAAGATGAATACAAAAGCTAGTCATAGGAGAGCCTATCTATCTATATACTCACACTAACAGAACTGGTTAACAGATTTTGGACTCTATGGGATACTCCATATAATAATAGAGTATAAGTTAATAACCATGAAAAAAAGTAATATAATTTCTTCAAGGCTAAATCAAACAAGCATACCAGTGACGTTGCTTTCAGTAATTCTCACAAACCTACAAGCAAAAAAGTGCAGATTCTTCGAAAAACCTTGCCAGCAAGTAACAATAGAATGCATCATAATAAACAAGGCGATATCAAACTCTCAACGTATACCTCCGAAGATACGCGGCTGTCGAATTTCTCGATGCCAGCAGGCCTAAAACTGTCATCACTGAAATTGTAGACAACAAACTTCTGCTCCATGTCCAACCACAGCTCCAATAGTATCTCATCATCTTCGTCGGAAATACAAATCGCCCTTGTAGCGCGCGGAACATTGAAATCGAATCCAAGGAATTCAGGATAATATATCAAATCAGGCACACACAACAGCTTAGTCCAAGACTCTGCAATTCCATAATCCTTCATGATCCAAACATCAGTGAAATGGCTACAGCATGAGAGAACGCATAAACTGTTCTTGAAGACCTCTAATGTCAATTCAAACTCATCAGTATTGTTACCTCCGAAATCAGGAAGCGAAATTCGTCGATACGACTCCAATGCCAAATCGAGAGAAACAATGAACCGATTCTTATCCAACCAATTAAGCATGCCGCTCACGAATCTTCCAGGACAACACGCAGTGCTGCTGAGAGGAAAGTGCTGAATCCTTCTCCAGGAATCAGATCCCAAAGTATGAACCCTAGAGTCGAATTCATGATTCTTAATGTAAAGAACAACCACCACCTTGTAACTGTGAGTCACGTGATCGTAGCCGAATCCCGAGGTAACGACGGAGAAGCGTTGATCTTCCAACGACGGCAAGTTTCTGAACTTTCCGGTGGACGGATTCCAGAGAAGGAGATTTCTGGAAACGGTTAAGAGACAGAGGAGGCCGTTACAGGATCCGACTATGGAGTGGTGGAAGTGGGAGCCGGGGACAGCGGAAGGGAAGAGGCGAGTTGTGGCGGCAGAGGTGGAGGTGAAGGCGGAGGAGAGAGAGTAATCGGTGAAATAAGGATCAGCAAGGCGCGTGAAGATGAGGCGGCGGGGGGAGGATGCATGGAGATGGTTGAGGGCGAAAGAGGGATCGGTGATGAGGGAATTCCATGACTTGCATACGGAACGGAATCGGAGGAGGGTGGTGAGTGGGAGACGAGTGAGGATTTCGATGATGAGGTCGAATGGAAGCATGAGTAGTACGCACAGTGTTGCATGTGCTTTCACGACGCCATTTCTATCGGTGGGTGGAAACTCAGTAGTTGTTAGGTGAAGTTGCTAGTTCAAATTCATCACATCATTTCATACCAACTTTACTTCACTGTATATGTGAGTTTTCACTTTTCACTTTTCACTATATGGCTGATTATTTGTGATTATAAAATTAAGTGTCCAAGCTTATTTTAAACCAAATTTTTAATTAAAGTCTCTTCTTACTATATATATTGTTGCTATTTCTTTTTCTTTCTCCTCTTTTATTATTTTTTTATGCATTTCTTTTTTTTACATCGTCATTGCTGTTGTGGTAATGTTGCCATTATCCTTCTTCTTCTTCTTTCCTTTTTTTTTTTCATTTCTCTTTTATTGGAAAATAGATTCTTTTCAGTTTTTTTAACACTTGAGAAAATGCAGTGCAATTTCTCACCATTAACTTTATAAGTGGGATCAAAATTAAATATAAAAGAGAACAATAAAAAATAAAAAATCATAATTGACACCATCCAATTTTTTATTCACTGAAGAGGATCTACTCCCCTTTTATTGTTATCATCAAAATTACTGCCATCGTCTTCTTTTACATCTCTTTTTTTATGGGCGTAATTGTTGCCTTCTTTAAACACAAAATTTAAGATCAGTAGTATTAACGATTAAAAAAAAAAAACAATTGTATCTCTAAATTTAGTAAAAATTAATAAAAAAATCACAATTTATTTATCCTGATACAAATTAAAAACAAAATTAAATCAAATAATTTTACTAATCATCTTTTATCTTTTGATTTTTCATGTATTTAATTTTTTTTCTTTCATATTTTGAAAGGCAGGTGTTATTCGCTCTAAAATAATTGTTTAATTTTCTTTCACGTTTGTCCCCGTTAATAATAATAATAATAATCAGCTCCTAAAAGAGAAGAGTTAGAAAACCAAATTTGTAAATTTAAGAAGCATTTAAAGTATTTGAATAATGTTAATATTTCAATAATTTTAATAATTAATTTTAATTATAAAATATATAATTAATATTAATGCTTAAAAATTAAAATTATTAAAATTGTTGTGATAAGCATGGGACGTGGATGCCCATTTCTCCATGTGAAGCTCACATTCTCAAGAGAGAATGTATTTAATAAAGGTTAAAAAAGGGTGATATTTTATGTGTATAAATAGGGGATGCATTGCATCCATCTAAACACAGCAATAACAAATATTCCTACCTTTCTCTTCTTTCATATATTATAAAGTCTATTTCCATTTCTCTCTCTCTTTACAGTAATAAAATAAATGCAATTCTCTCTCTTTACTTTTAATACTTCTTTCTATCTTTACATATATATACATATTACAACATATAATATTAATGTATATATACAAATTATTATTGAGCTAATTATATTAATGCTAGAGTCTTCTATTTACATATTTTATTTTATATTTACATCTTCCTTATTTATTTAATTGTTTTACAACACGTTATCAGCACGAGACTCTGATCAAATTTTTAGGAAGACTCCAGGTAACAAATTTTTATTATGTCGAAACTCTTTCATCTTGAATATAATGCTCTTGATATATTTGGAAATAATTATTTATCATGGATATAGATGTTGAAATCCATCTTGATTTAATGGATCTTGAAGATACCATTGAGGCTGAAAATAATACATCCCAGAAGGATAAAAGTCAAGGCCATGATTTTCCTTCGTCGTCATCTTGACATATGATTGAAAAATGAATATCCCACATTAAAAGATCATGCAGATCTGTAAAAAGACCTTGAAGAAAGGTACAATCATGTGATACTTCCTCAAGCCCGATATGTTAGAGAAAATTTTCTCAACCTTACATGCCTCAAATGTGCTCCTGCAGCAGCAGTATCGAGAGAAAGGGTTTAAAAAATATTCTGAGTTAATTTCTTACCTTCTTGTTGCTAAACACAACAATGAGTTGTTATTGAAAAATCATGAAGCGCGCCCAGCTGGCGCTGCCCCATTTCCTGAAGTAAATGTGGCAAATTACCCCAGAAGAAGTAAATGGCAATGTTTTAATAATAAGAAAAATTATGGAAGGAAAAAGAATTATGTTCAAAAGAGAGGATCTCACCGGAAGTGAGATAGAGAAAGGAATATCGGGCAGAATAAATCAACAGAGGATAAGTGTTTCTGTTGTGGTGGAAAGGGCCATTGGTCACGTACCTGTCGTACCCCAAGGCACCTAGTCGATCTTTACCAGGCATCTTTGAAAAAGGACGACAAAGGAAAGGAAAAAATTTTGTCTCAAATGATGCTGAGAACTCCACCACTCATTATGATGTATCTGATTTCTTTGAGGATCCTGAAGGAAATATTGGTCATTTGATCAATGATGGAATAGTTTGATATATGTATGTATTTGTTAAGTATTCAGGTGAATAATTTTACTGTGCATGTACTTCTACTCATTTTATTATTATCATTTGTTTTTGAAGAAAAATGGCAAGGACATATTCTGAAGATATTTGCCTTGCGGATAGTGCAAGTTCGCACACTATTCTCAAAAGTGATATATATTTTACCCATCTTGTGCCAAAAGAGGAATATGTTAATACTATTATTGGCTCAGGCAATGTGATAGAAGGCTCCGGAAGAGCTATAATTTTGTTTCCTGGAGGAACAAAATTTATAATAAATAATGCACTATTATCTACCAAGTTTCTGAGAAACTTGTTGAGTTTCAAAGATATTCGCCGAAATGGATATCATATTGAAACAATGAATGAGGGAAATCATGAGTATTTATGTATTACAACTCATGATTTAAATAAAAAGTTATATTAGAAAAGTTACCCTCACTTTCATCTGGGTTGTATTATACTAAGATTAGTGCAATTGAATCACATGCCATTGTAAACCAGAAGTTTACTAGCCCAAATGAGTTCATAACTTGGCACGACTGATTGGGTCATCCGGGAACAACCATGATGAGGAAAATTATTGAAAACTCTCATGGACATTCACTAAAGAACCAGAAGATTCTTAAAACTAGTGAATTTTGTTGTGCTGCGTGTTCTCAGGGAAAGTTAATTTTAAGGCCATCACCAGTAAAGATTGGATTTGAGTCCCCTGAATTCCTAGAAAGGATTCAAGGTGATATATGTGGACCTATTCATCCACCATGTGGATCTTTTAGATATTTTATGGTCCTAATAGACGCATCTTCGAGATGGTCACATGTGTGCTTATTATCTTCTCGCAACCTGGCGTTTGCGAGATTACTAGATCAAATTATTCGATTAAAAGCACAATTTCCAGAAATCCAATCAAAGCAATTCGTCTTGATAATGCTGGTGAATTTACTTCCCAAGCTTTTGATGCTTATTGTATGGCTAATGGAATAAGTGTTGAACATCCAGTAGCTTATGTTCACACACAAAATGGGTTAGCAGAATCACTTATTAAGCGCCTCCAATTAATTGTTAGACCCTTGCTTATGAAAACAAATCTCCCAACCTCGGTTTGGGGGCATGCAGTTTTACATGCCGCAGCACTTATTCGTTTGAGGCCAACGAGTTATCATCAATTCTCTCCTATGCAATTAACTTTTGGCCAGCAGCCAAATGTTTCCCATTTAAGAATATTTGGGTGTGCAATATATGTTCCCATTGCACCACCTAATCGCACCGAAATGGGACCCCAAAGAAAATTGGGGATATATGTTGGATATGATTCTCCCTCTATAGTGAGGTATCTTGAGATACAAAATGGTGATGTGTTTAAAGCCCGGTTTGCGGATTGTCATTTTGATGAATCAAAATTTCCAACATTAGGGGGAGAGAATAAGCTTCCTGAAAAGGAACTTAACTGGAATGCATCATCATTGATGCATTTAGATCCTCGATCAGTGCAATGTGAACTAGAAGTTCAAAAGATTATACATTTGCAAAGAATAGCAAATGAATTGCCTGATGCATTTTCCGATACAAAGAGGATTACCAAGTCGTATATACCAGTGTAGGATACCGGTGGGTATTTGTGAGAAAACGAAATGAGAAAAATGAAGTTGTGCGCTATAAAGCCCGACTTGTGGCACAAGGTTTTTCACAAAGGCCCGGTATAGATTTTGAAGAAACGCATTCCCCTGTAGTGGATGCGATAACATTGCGTTATTTGGTCAGTTTATCTGCATATCATAAACTGCATATGCATTTAATGGATGTGGTAACAGCCTATTTATACGGCTCATTAGATCGGGATATCTATATGAAAGTCCCTGAAGGACTAAAGATATCTAAACCATCCAATGAATATTCATAGGGATTATACTCAATTAAATTGCAAAGATCTCTATACGGTCTAAAGCAATCTGGACGAATGTGGTATAATCGTCTTACTGAGTATCTAGCCAAAAATGGATGATGATATCTGCCCCTGTGTTTTCATAAAGAAAACTGCTTCTGGATTCATTGTAATTGCTGTGTACGTTGATGATTTAAATATCATTGGGACTCCTGAAGAGATTCCAACAATTA
>NC_029785.2:2056800-2067906 GCF_000816755.2 Arachis ipaensis
CAGCATGTATTGCTCAACTTAAAGGCGGATACATCAAAGGCGATAGAACAAAGCATATTTCTCCCAAATTCTTCTTCATTCGTGATCTTCAAAATCAAGGGACAATTGATGTGCAACAGATCCGCTCAAGTGACAATCTGGCAGATTTATTTACAAAGTCACTCCCAAAATCCTCCTTTGAAAGATTGGTACATGAGATTGGGATGCGCCGATTTCGAGACATTAAATGATGTTGACAAGAGGGGGAGACTGTACTCTTTTTCCCTTGATCAAGTTTTTTTTCCCATTGGGTTTTTCTTGACAAGGTTTTTAATGAGGCAGCCCCATCATTAAAGGATATTGTACTCTTTTTCCTTCACTAAGTTTTTTTCCCACTGGGTTTTTCTTTAGTAAGGTTTTAACGAGGCAATAATCCTAAAATGGTCATCCAAGGGGAGTGTTGTGATAAGCATGGGACGTGGATGCCCATTTCTCCATGTGAAGCTCACATTCTCAAGAGAGAATGTATTTAATAAAGGTTGAAAAAGGGTGATATTTTATGTGTATAAATAGGGGATGCATTGCATCCATCTAAACACAGCAATAACAAATATTCCTACCTTTCTCTTCTTTCATATATTATAAAGTCTATTTCCATTTCTCTCTCTCTTTACAGTAATAAAACAAATGCAATTCTCTCTCTTTACTTTTAATACTTCTTTCTATCTTTACATATATATACATATTACAACATATAATATTAATGTATATATACAAATTATTATTGAGCTAATTATATTAATGCTAGAGTCTTCTATTTACATATTTTATTTTATATTTACATCTTCCTTATTTATTTAATTGTTTTACAACAAGAATATTAGTATTTTTAAAATATTTAAATTTTTGTATAAGATTAAAATAGTAACGCACATTCAGTTGTTTTCATATAAAATTGATAGTTAAAAATTGTTAGATGATAATTTAATTAAACCTGACAAATTATGTAATCGTTCTTAACTATTAATTTTACGTAAAGACAAGTGCATAGAATCTCTACTTAAGATTAATAATCCTCCCAATGATATAATGAGAACACTTATCATCTTCTTATTTCTCACTTTTGGTCTCAACTAGACCTTCTGTATAATTTAAACCCGTTTGTCCATATCTCAAATACTCAACTTTTTATTAGTGATGTGTGAATGAGAACTAACCGGAATTAGAGTATATTATTATCTTAGATCACTGATGATTTTAAGAGAATCATACAAAGCTGATCTGTTTCTAGCCTTAATGATCATATTGCAGATGGATGGTATTAAACTGAAAATACAAGAGGAGTTTACTCAACTTCAAATGATTTTCAATGGCTTCTTGAAAGGTAAATTCAATGAAATTTGGACGATGATTGGACTTGGTTATAGAGACTGAGGTGCCCTGAAAAGGTAACATTTTTACTTTGCCTAGCCTTACATCAAGCCTTACCAACAAACTCCCTTCGTCATGCTCGTGGATTAGCTACTTCAGCACTTTGCCCAATATGCAACCTTCATCAGGATACTGTCCTACACTGCTTGTGGGATTGGATTGTTATTGTTGATTTTTGAAAAAAAAATTAAAGATTTTTGATAGTGTATCATTTTTTGTCACTTACTTGATTTGCCGGATAAGGTTAATGGTTCAAATACAGGCTTATATGCTTTTTATTGCTTCCTTTTGGTGGGTTTGGCGGTGGAGGATGAATTCTATCTTCGATGATAATGTTTGGTCAATAAATGATGCCTATTGGAAGGTAATTAGGTTCTATTTAAAAAGAGATATGCTTACTCCGTAATTGATTTGTATCAAGATGTTATTTATTGCTGATGCTTACCACCTTTAAATGCGGTTAAGCTCAATGTTGATGGCAGTATTTGATTAATGCTGCAGTGTTTGTAGCAAGAGCGTGTGAAATGTTGTAAAAGAAGAGGAGAGTGAAGATAAGAAATTTAGGTGTATTGAATGGTAAAATTCAGTTACACTATTAGAGTTATCTTTTTTATATAGATACATAGATAGGTGCCACATTAGTTGGCTTCTAACTAACTATCAATTATTAACAGAAATTGATTCTATCAGAAAAAATTCTACTTCTAACTATTAGTGACTCTCTTTTTTTTACAATGTGCAAGTGATTAGTTTGGTTAACTGGTTTCTTTATGAGTCAAGTAACATCTTCCCTCAAGTTAGGAGTGAAAATATTTTTCAGGCCTAACTTGCCAATAAGAGCAGAAAAGGTTCCTGGATTAAGAGGTTTGGTCAATAAGTCTGCAAGTTGTTCACGAGTGGAAATTGGCAAAAGATGAATGACTTTTTCGAGCACCTTGTCTCTTACTATGTGACAATCAACCTGAATATGCTTTGTTTTTTCATGAAACACTGGATTGGAGGCTATGTGAATTGCTGCCTGGCTATCACAATAAATGCTAACTGGTTGCTTTAATTCTAGTTGTAAATCTAACATGATCTTCTTTATCCATATGGCTTCTCTAGTGGCTGATGCAAGTGTCTGATACTCAGCTTTTGCAGAAGAGGCAACTGCAGTTGTCTGCTTTTTACTTTTTTACGATACAATGGAGCTTCCAACATAGAAACAATAGGTAGTAGTGGATCTTCTAGTGTCTGGGCATGCTGCCCAATCTGAATCTGAGAATCCTGTGACTGTGATGTCTGCGCTTGCAGGGAAGAATAGACCATTAGTTGGGGCTCCTTTGATGTATTTGAGAATTCGGATTGCTGCCTTGAAGTGCACATCAGTTAGTGTTTCAAGAAACTGACTTAATTTGCCAATAGCAAAGCTGATTTCGGGTCGAGTATCAGCTAAATAGAGTAACCAGCCAATGAGCTTTCGATACTCAGTATTGGAGGGCAGTGGTTTTTCCCCACCTTTTGTCAATTTCGAAGAGTAATCCATTGGTGTGGAAGCTGGTTTGCAGTCCTCAAGTTGATGGTCTCTCAAGATATCTAGTACATACTTTCTTTGGTACAAGGCCAGGCTATCCTTGCCTCGAGCAACCTCCATGCCTAGGAAGTATTTCAAGTCACCAATGTCCTTTATGCTGAATTTTGTATCCAACAATGACTTTATGAAGTTAATTTCAGTCATGTCATCGCCAGCTATCACAACATCATCAACATAAATCAGCAAGGCAGTGAAGCCACTCAGTTGAGACTTGGTAAACAAACTATGATCAGACTTTGATTGAGAATAACCATAATCCAACAGAACTATTTTCAGTTTGTTGTTCCATTGGCGGCTGGCTTGTTTGAGGCCATAGAGGGACTTCTCCAACTTGCAGACCAAGTCCGGGGGGTTCATTCAAACCAGGAGGGGCTTGCATGTAGACTTCTTCCTCAAGATCACCATGTAAGAAGGCTGTATTGATATCAACCTGTTTGAGAAACCGGCCCTTGGCTATAGTAAGAGCTAACACGATTCTTAATGTGCTGAGCTTTAAAACGGGACTAAAGGTGTTAAGGTAATCAATGCCTGGCACTTGAGTGAAGCCTTTAGCCACTAGGCGTGCCTTGTATCTCTTAATCGTGCCATCAGGATTATGTTTCAACTTAAACACCCACTTACAACCTATTGCCCTCTTTCCAATTGGTAGAGCAGTGAGCTGCCAAGTCTTCAGTTTCTGAAGAGCATCGAGTTCCTCTTTAATAGCACTTCTCCAACAATTATGTTGTATTGTTTCTTCGAAGTACTTGGGTTCTTTATCAGTAGAGATGACTAGGGAGAAGGATTTATGATTTGAAGAAAGTGCACTATAAGACAAAAAGTGTGAGATTGGATACCTTGAATTTGAGTTGGAATTTGTTGTGGTGCTTATTCACTGATAGCTTTCTAGGTATTTAGGTGTCTTTCTTTTTCTGGTGGATCTTCTTGGAATCAGATTTTGTTCAGTGTTTTGTGCTGTTTGAGATGCATGCTATGTTGATGGAATGAAATCTTGTGATGCATAACTAATTGTGTATATCTCGTGTCCTGAGGAATTCTCATGTAATGATGCATGTTCAAGTGAATTATTAATGTCAGGTGTCACTGCTTGAGTGTCAGTGGGTGCTGGTGTAGGTGTAGTAAAAGTGGATGCGAGGATAGTACACACATCATATGTGAAAGGATCATGTATGAGTGGATGTTGACTGTTGCTAGATGCAAGATGAGGAATAGATGAATTAGAGCAAGTATTTGAGTTTTGATTAGAAAAGGAAAAATGGTTTTCATAGAATATTACATTCCTAGACACAAATATCTCTCTTAAATCCATATCCATCAAAAGGAAGCCTTTGGTTCCTTCCTTAAAACCAAGAAAAACACATCTCCTAGCTCATGGATCTAACTTAGTTCTACCCGAACTGATTGTGCTAGCAAAAATCAAACAACCAAAAATTTTAAGGCCAGTAATTATTGGGAGTGAGTGATGCAGCACATAATAGGGTGACAGATGATTTAAAAACTTTGATAAAATTTGGTTTATGATGTGCACAACATGTGCCACTGCAAGATTTCAGAAACATTTTGGCACATTTGAATGAAATAGAAGTGCCCGTGTCACTCTTAGAATGTGCTGGTGCTTTCTTTCAACAATTTCATTTTGTTGGGGAGTTTCGACACATGAACGTTGATGTAGTATCCCAGTTTCATTATAGAATGACTGCATTAAAAATTCTGCACCATTATCATTTCTAATAATTTTGATTTGTTTATGGAACTGAGTTTTTGCAAACACAACAAAATTCTTTAACAAGAAAGTGACTTCAGAGTTTGATTTCATAAAGTTCACCCAAGTAAATCTTGACTTAACGTCTACTATAGTAAGAAAATATTTGTGTCCATTTATTGAAGGAATTGAGAGAGGTCCCCATATATCTACATGCATCATATCCAAACAATGCTGCGATTTGATAGTGCTTAAGCTAAATGGCAGCAACTTTTGCTTTGCCAAGTGACATGCATTACAAGGATTCTCATCCTTGTCATAGGTAATGAAATTACAATGTTTTTTCATGTCAATTAAACCACTACATGGTAGATGTCCTAATCTATAATGCCATAGGTCCTTATCTCTTATGCTTTATATATTTATGATGCATGATGTGGTAATGCTTGTGCCAAATTGTAGATTCCTCGCCTCATCTTTCAGTGTATAAAGGCCTCCATCAGATTCAGCTTTGCCAATCATCCTCATGGAGTTGCAGTCCTGAATCTCACAGAGTTTGTCATTAAAAATCATTTGACAATGCAATTTGGCCGTGAGTTTGGAAACCGAAACTAGCTTGTAGTTGAAAGAAGGTATGTATAATGCATTTGTCAAATACATATTTTTTGAAAAATGTATTGTTCCAATTGTGTTGCTGAATGTAATAGTGCCATCTGGCAGCCGCACTATAATTGGATCAATTTTGTGATATGTTTGAAAATCATCAAGGGAGTATGATACATGGTCTGTAGCCCCAGTATCAATTACCCATGCAGTGCACTTGTTGTTTGAAATTGTTAGTGTCTTAACACTTGTTTTGAATTGAAGAATATGTACTAAATTACCTTGATGAGATGGTGACTGTGATTGTGTCACAATTTGGTCAGTACTTTGAATAGGCTTTAGCTCATAATTGGCCAAGAGTGCTGATAAAGCTTGTCTTTGCTCTGCAGTAAATCCAGAATCGACAGCCCTGCCTCTAGCCAATTGGCCACTGAGTTTCTCATTGTCTTCCTTAGTTTTTGCTATTGCCATGTAGTTTACAGCAGCTTCTCCACTATTCCTTTGCTTCAAGTGTGGAGGATAACCATGCTTCTTGTAGCATGATTTAATGTTGTGTCCTAGCTTCCCACAATGTGCACATTGCACCTTTCTACTTTGTCCTCTTCCGCCTTGATTTCTTCCTCCTCTACCTCTTCCTCTCCCTCTGTTTTGTCCAGATTCCACAAAGTTCAGGGAAGGAGTAGAATTCTTCACGATTTGTGGGGAGAGAATTCACTTTGGAATTGTCTTTCTTGTTAGGTGAGCATCGCAAATACATCGTTCAAGCTAGGAAAAGGATTCATCATCATCACTTGTGATCTCACACCAGAGTACTGATCATTTAATCCTCTCAAGAACCTGATTATTCGATCTTCAGACCTGTGACTCCTAATTACTCCTAATCCACAATTACAGGTTACACCACATTGGCACAATGGAATGCTTCTAAAATTATCAAGCTCTTCCCAAATTGTCTTCAATCTTGTGTAGTATGAAGTTACATCAAGTTCGCCTTGTCTTATGGCATACAATTCTTCCTGAAGCTCAGCGACTCTGTACCTATCACCCTGGTGGTATCGGTGCTCAAGTTCATTCCAAATATCACGGACAACATTGTTCCATATCAACGATTGAGATATGCATGACTCTAGAGAAAGATTAAGCCAAGACACTACGTACGTATTAAACCTTTTCCAGGGTTCAAACAAGCTACCGTCCTTCTCCGGTTCGGTTATCGTTCCATCCACGAACCCGAATTTGTTCTTCGATTCCAACGCCAATACCATTGCTCTCCTCCAAGATCCATAATTTTTTCAATTCAAGATCACATTTGTGATCGATACTCCGGGATTCTCAGAAGGATGAAGATATAGTAAGGGTTTGACGATTCTTGTGCCGAATTCGAAAAAGAGGTAGGGATCGGATTGTTACCTCGACTCAATTGAGTTTGTAGTGCAGTGATTTGATTAAGGAAGTAAGCGATGCTCTGTAGATTGACGGTTGCTGCATCAGGTGAATCTTGGTTGCTACGATTAGGTTCTGCCATTGATACTCCAAATCAGCGCTAGATATGCACGATTCAGACACTGAAATCTCTGGATTGTAGTGAGACATAGCGACCAAGTCGTTCTTCTCTCTCAACCCTTTTCTTGAACCCACGCTACTCTATTAGAGTCCACGCTCACCGCACCATGATTAATGGTGCAGTGTTTGTAGCAAGAGCGTGTGAAATGTTGTAAAAGAAGAGGAGAGTAAAGATAAGAAACTTAGGTGTATTGAATGGCAAAACTCAGTTACACTATTAGAGTTACCCTTCTTATATAGATACATAGATAGGTGCCACATTAGCTGGCTTCTAACTAACTATTAATTACTAACAGAAATTGATTCTAACAGAAAAGATTCTACTTCTAACTATTAGTGACTCTCTTCTTTCTACAATGTGCAAGTGATTAGTTTAGTTAACTGGTTTCCTTATGAGTCAGGTAACAGTATTCGATCAACGACAAGTTTGAGTGGGTGTGGAGGTCTTGTTCGCTCCCACAATAGACTTTGGCTTTTTGAATTTTCTATACGATTTTTCTCAATGGATATTCTATTTGTGGAATTAGAAGCAATTCGTCATGGTCTACAATTGGCATGGGAGCATGGATTTAAAAATGTTTGGTGCGAGTCAGATTGTGTAAAAATTATAGAACTAATAAATCTACACAAGTGTTATCCCCAGATGAATATTAGTTCTGAACTAGAGAATATCATGAAGCTGCTCCAAAAAGATTGGAACATTCATGTGACACATATATATCGATCCGTAAACATAGCTGTAGATATCCTTATAAAGATAACGACTAATTAAACTGAGCCTACTCATGTTCTTTCTTACCCTCCACCAGAAATTGTGGACGTACTTCGAAGGGATCTATCTCTTTTGAATTAAGTTTTTTTTTTGTTTTTCTTCAAAAATTAATTTATAAATGGAGAAAAAAAAGTGTAAATCAATAATATTGTATTATGGTGTGTTATGCATAAACGTGGATCTATAAAATGACAAACTTGTAAAATGTAACATGCGTTTGTCAATAATAACAAATTTACAAAAAAAAGAAAAAGAAAAAGAAAAAAGACCCTAAAAATGCAACCTACGTTTTGCATGAGAATAGATGCATGTTTAAAACGTGTCTCTCAAGCCCAGCTCATTTGACCAGTTTTTCGTGGGACGAAACAAAATGCAACCTGTATTTTGCAGGTGGGCAGATTGAGGCACAACCTGCGTTTTGCAGGACACTGCGTTAAACATTCGTACACGTGTCCCGTCTTTTGACTACTTTTCTCCTTTTGTTGTCCTTTTATATGCGTTGCTCCATTTTGAGATATGTTGATGAGTTTAGTGTATTTTTTCATGTGTGAGAGAGAGGGGGCGAAGAACTTCTTCTCTCCTTTTTATTTTTTATTTTATTTTAATTTAATTAAAATGATTCGTAATTTTACACTAACTACGAAGCACATGTTATTGAACATATGGATAATACTCAATATGTAAGTTTTTATTTTTTTATTAGTATATTATACTGTTATTGTTAATGTTGTTATTACAAAATTATAATACTTTCTATAATCTCAACCTCACTTTATTTAATTTTTTTGACACTACTAATTTGCACAAAAAATCACAAATATAAAACAAAGCTGAATGAAAATGATATTTATAGGTAAAATTTTCGGATTAAAATATTATAATTACGCAAAACGCAATCTATAATTTATAATTAAAAAAAAAAAAAGAAAACACAACCTACATTTTACAAGTTTTAAAATAAAAAAATTTAAAATTTAAAATGCAACTTGCTTTTTGTAATATTCAAAACGAAATAAAAGAAACGGATAAAATGCAACCTGTATTTTGTAGATTGCATATTTAAAAAAAGATTAAACTTCTAATCAGAATCTGTGATTTTGCAGGATTCAAATTTTAAAAAATAAATAAAAGAAGAAATCAAATCGCAGACTGTATTTTTTATTGACATTATACAAATATAAATACTTTATTCATATTCATTTTAGGGAAAAAGACAAATAGGTCCCTGACTTTTTAAATTTTTGACAAATATATTCCTGACAAAATTTAAATACAAAAAAGTCCTTGACTTTAACAAATGGAGGACAATTTAGTCCTTTCGTCTATTTGCCTCTCATACACCAAACGGAATTGGCTGACGTGGCTGAAACGGTGTCCAGGTGTCCGTTACGGTGCCACGTTAGAAGGGGAATAAAGTTCGAATGACAAATAAGTCATTGACGTCATTTTGCAAATAAAGTTCGAAGGACAAATAGGTCCTTGAGAATTTTTTTTTCATTATACTTCTATTATGAGAATTTTGTTTATGAAGACTAAAAGTTGGTTTTTTTTTTATAAAAAAAAATTATTTTGTATAGGTCGAATTGATTATTTATTTTATATGGGCGCCTATCCAAAAATGGATTAGCACTATGGCTTTCAATTTAAATGGTTTCAATTTCAACCAATCTGTAGTTGATAGTCAAGGTTGTGTAATTAACACCTGGGCTGATATTCTTAATATCAATCCCGGTATCATATAAAAAAATTGACTAATACTTTTAGCATTTTCAAGAAGTAATGCTAGGGGCCAGCAACTTTTGTGATTAGTAGCCATCAAATAGCCATCAATGATGATTTAATGGTGTGAGATTGGTGTGAAATTTTATCCAATGGCTCACCTTTTTCTGCTGGTTACATGCTGGCCAAAATTCAATAAAATTACTGGCTCCCTAGACTTTTCCATATTTGAAATAGTTGTAATTCCATTCACTATCTTAACTGAAAAAAATCTATAAGACTGAATTACCTGGGAGGCTTGCGCCCATAAGAAATCGCGGAGCCACCCATTAATGGTAATGGAACTCTGTGCAAAGTTTCCTTAATATTTACATTTACAACATTAATAGACTCTAATAAAATAATATTCAAATTAGATCTATATTATAATGTAAAAAAATATTTATGTTATAGATTGAATGAACTGATTGTATTTTGAAATCTAGTTAACTTGTTGTATTCTGCAATTTAAATTATTTGTATTAAAATTGCAGAAATTGGGCTTGTTCTGTTTCTACTTTTTTTCTTAAATTGCATTAGTTCAGTTTTAGTGCATTTGTGTACTATATTAAAATTTGTTAAATTGCATTAGTTCAGTTTTCATCATACCAGTGGCATTAGTTAGCATCACTTCATTTATGCATCAAGTTAGCATTAGTTCATTTGTGCATCATTCATGTATTAAGTTAGCATTAGTGCATTTGTGTATTATATTAGAACTAGTATTTTTATCCATAATAACATTACGAGAATAATTTTTTTTAAATTATAGTTCACTTTGTTCTAATAGTATAAATTATGCATGTCACAAAAGATTTATAAAATCAAATTACTTTTACAAAAAAGTCGTAAGTTGACAAAAATTTCTGACTAAAAAGACCAAGATATCTGCAGATAAAAAATTAAATAATAAGATTTTTAGTTATTATTTTTATATGAAAAAGTATAATTTTTTATTAATAATTAATTTTAACATTCGTTATTTAAAATTTAAAATAATTTAATGTGTATACTTTTACATTTAAAATATTTTAATTGTAAAAAATATCGAATGACATATTTTGATTTGTCAAATCACTAATATAAAATATAATTATATATAGAGTAAAAATAGTAGAAAGAAATATAAAAATGGAGAGAGGTAGATGGGAGAATTTAGGAAAGGAATTTATTAATTTTGAAAAAAAAAAACTCAATGATCTATTTGTCCGTCGAACTTTATTTGTAAAATGACGTCAATGACTTATTTGTCTTTCGAACTTTATTCCTTTTCCAGCGTGGCACCGTAACGGACACCTGGACACCGTTTCAGCCACGTCAGCCAGTTCCGTTTGGTGTATGAGAGACAAATAGACGGAAGGACTAAATTGTCCTCCGTTTGTTAAAGTCAGGAACTTTTTTGTATTTAAATTTTGTCAGAGATGTATTTGTCAAAAATTTGAAAAGTCAGAGACCTATTTATCTTTTTCCCTTCATTTTATTGTGTAATACCGAATTTCTTTCCGTACTCGCCTTTTTTCTTCTTTCATTTTTCACTATATACAACAAAAAATCTTATTTATCTCTCATCTCTCTACAATTTTTTTCTATTCTTATTTTAGAAGGATTATTTATTATTGGTTATAATTAAGGGTGGCAAACAGACTAGTCCGTCCTACCTAGTGAGGCGATCCCAAATTTCTCATCCATCCTGTCTAATGGTAGATTGGCAGACTAAGCCTGCCA
>NC_029785.2:2067964-2073639 GCF_000816755.2 Arachis ipaensis
TATATAAAACATAATCTAAATTATAATTTAAAATATCTTTAATTATAAAAAAAATCACAGACCCGCCAAAAAAGTATGTAAATTAGACTAATTTTTTAATTATAGCAGTTTTAAATTAGGTATTAGGTTTTCTCATTTTCTGCTCATTTCTTTAAAAGAAAAAAAATCTTAAAAGCTGGGTAAGAAACAAAAAAGAAAAAGACATGTCACATGACCGAAGGAGTGGATAAATATATGATAAAGATCCAAAGCATGAAAATGGGGCCCACCACTCTCATGATTTTTTGTGTACAAGTGGCGCTTTGTAAGAAAATCCACTGAACACTCACAAGTGTAGCATTGAGTGAGCTACTTAACTGTTTCTTCTTCTTCTTCTTCTCCTTCTTAGGGCTCATCCATTTCTTTATTCAGCCGCAAATCTCTCATCTCTGGTAATCATCTCCTTTCTCTTTTTCTTTTTGTCCGAAAAGCAGATCCTTGCTTTCTTTCATTTTGTGATGTGAGATCTTATCAGTTTTGCCTTTTTTGCTTTGATATCATGCATATAATTTATTTCTATGAATTTGATGATTTAATTTCTAGATTCTCAATATAAGATCTTGTAGGAATGACATGAACCCTAATTTTCAGGATATTGCGTGAAGATTATAGATAGATGAAAATCTTGTTTATATTTCACTGTAAAATGACAAAATATCAAGGGTTATGTTATGATCTGTTTTTGTGTGTGTGTGTGTGTTTGATTCACAGTTGAAACAAGAAAATGCAAGGAGGATTCCGTTCGATTTTGTCCCATGGCAACGTTGTCAAGAGCGCAATTCTGCAGAGAATGCGCATGGTGAATTCCCCTCAATTGCAGCCTCTTGTGCTTAAGAGGTTCGAGTCGTCTGCTGCTCCGGCTCGCATGGAGGAGCATGGATTCGAGAGCACCACGATTTCCGACATCTTGAAGGTGAAGGGGAAAAGCGCAGATGGATCTTGGCTGTGGTGCACCACGAATGACTCTGTTTATGATGCTGTTCAATCGGTACGCAAATCTGATCCGTGTTGCTATTGCTATCAAAATATAGAAGTTTCTGGTGTTTTTTGAACTAAATACTTTACATCCATTGCAGATGACTCAGCACAATGTGGGAGCATTGGTTGTTGTGAAGTCTGATGAACAAAAGTCAATTGCGGGAATTATAACAGAAAGAGGTAAATTCACATTATAATGGCATTTTAACGAAACAATTGTGGATGCGTAGCCAGATCAAGAACTTTAGATATGACGAAAGAACAAAAAAATTGTGGTTAATGATGCCGAGGAACAATGAAGTTGTGTGAGGAATCAAAATGTGAATGTAGAATATCTTGCTACTAATGCATTCAGAAAAATTCATGAAAATTTTAGAGAAGTGAAGATGATTTTTAAATGCAAATACAAAATGGGAGGATTATGGATCTGTTTGGTTTTTGGGGACATTTATTTTTTTCAATATTGAAAAGAGAAGATGAAATCTGAAAACTCTTTCTGAAACCAAATATACTCTAATTAATTTTTTTTTTAAATGATCTCCTCTATGCTCTATCGCTTTCCTTTGTTGCTATCTAAGTCTTCTAACTTCCTTTAGAAACCCATAGAAAAAGACTTTTGTTAAGATCAGTTGTGTTGTAGTTGGCGTAATAAGTTAAGCCATTAATGTATACATTAATTATCACCAGAAAAATGAGGCTATCATGAAGGGACATCATCATTTCGTGTGCTTCCTTTTAAAAGAACACGAAATATATGTAGATGCAAATCAACTAGCTAAATATAATGACATAATGGGGAAAAGAAGTTCCTTGAACCTTGATGTGTACTTTAATGTAGTTTTAGAATTTAGACAAAGTGTGATCCAATATCTATATATAGAAATGAAAGTGAATTAAATTTGTCTCTTGGTTGTTCATGTAACAAGTTTTTTTCATCCTGTTATCCAGATTACCTCAGGAAGATTATTGTGCAGGGAAGATCATCCAAGTCGACTAAGGTCGGAGACATCATGACAGAGGAGGTATTGGAAAATATCTTCTGCTTATGTCACTTTCCTTCTCTATTTATGTATTTAATGTTTTGGAGAATTTTATGGTTCACCTAATTAGTGGTCCCCTGCCCCATTGGATGCAAGAAATGATGAGAACCATAAAAGATCTCATTTATTTGCTTTCATTTTAAATTTTAACAATTTAAAGATACCAGTAATTGTGATTTCGTGGCTGCAGAACAAGCTCATCACTGTCACACCTGATACCAAAGTTCTAAAAGCAATGCAATTGATGACAGGTACTCTGTGATCCTAAACTAGAATATTAAATATATGTCATATAAATTGACTAAAATTGCAAATTTACAAAGCTAGAATAATGTAACCTAAATTTGTTTTTTTAAACATAACCATAGTGGCAGCAGGATGAAATGATACTGTACATATTTATTCATCCACAACAATCTGGCACTTGATATTTTGCAGAAGATTCTGGTCATCTAGTATTCTTCAAAGTGTTTAATTTCTATGCACAGTCGATGTATAACTTCTACATGACCATTCAATCAGGTGCTACCATTTAAATAAAAGTAGTTGATTTCATATTTACTATCTCAAAAAATCACCACTTTTATCTATGTGGTAGCACCTAATTAGATGTTAATGTAGAAGAGTTTTTACAGATATAATACATGGATAAATTAGAATTATAAAAAGGAAAAGAAATGACCAATTGAGATTAACTTGGCAATTTGTTCATGTTTCTATCATCCTCCCACTTTTTCCAGATAACAGAATCAGACACATTCCTGTGATCAATGATAAGGGAATGATAGGCATGGTGTCCATAGGAGACGTGGTTCGTGCAGTGGTGAGCGAGCACCGACAGGAACTCGATCGTCTGAATGCTTACATACAAGGAGGTTACTAAAGGGTTATGTAACAGCCCTTACTTTTATGGCACTCAAGTTGACTTTGGATTATTATGTTAATAAGCTGTTTGAGTGCTTGTAAATATGTTTATGGCCACAAAAGCCATCATGTTTTTACTCTTAGTACTTTGGAACAGAATGTTAATAATCACTTCTTGATGATACTCTTTGGAATTTCATTTTTCTGTGCATTTCAGAGGGGTGTGTTTAATTTAACATGTTTTGCTTTACTTTGCCAGCTGTTTATGTTGCATGTTTGGTATGGAATTCAGATTAATGCAAAGATGTGTGCCATTTGTAATTCAAAATTTGTGCCATATTTGAAAGGAAAAACACCCTCTTGCTCCTATCCATTATTATCAATTTAGAGTTTAGACAATTTGTATCCTAACAATAAAAAAATTGACAAATGGCCCCTCAATTTCATTTTCTGTTAGCCACACAAACTCTTTGTGCTTCTGAGTTGGTCTTTACAAATCTGATGTGGATCGAAACTTGTTTCGGACACTTAATTCCCTGCCTACTCATTTTCGAATTTTTTCCTTTAAAGGTTAGATTGTCACTTTCTTTTCATAATATGCGTGTTTGGCACCATTTTAGAAAAAATTTTTAACTTCCGAAAAGTTAATTTACAGCTTTTTTAAAAAGTAGAAATATATAATTTTTCAGCTTCTCGATAAGTCATTCTACCACTTTCTTAAAAAAAATTAATTTCAAAACAAAAAAAATCTACTTTCCTTCTTGACTCTGAAAAATATTGACCCTTCACTCCCATTTTCACGCAAGGTTTGCTAGAAGCATTGGCCTTCCACCATCATTCTCACGCAATGTTCCAAACTTTACCATTTTCACGTAATGATTCATGTGATGAAAGTATTGATCCTCCACCTCCATTTTCATTTTCAGACAATATTGCATCTGAACAACCTACTGCATATATTCCTTCTAAGTATTTTTTTTATCATTTTATTACTCTATTTTTATATATTAAATTTTTATTTAACTGTGGTATGAAATTTCAATTTTAATTTTATTTTTTTCACATGTGATTTTATAACTTGCTATTATTTTCATAGTTAATTATAGAAGTTCTTGACCTCAATAAAGGAGAAGGGAGTTCTAATAGGAGTAAAAAAAAAAACAGCAACAAAATATACATTGACACATTTTATATTTATTTTTTATTTTCACCTACCATATCATACACAATATTAGTGATTAAGTCATGTAAAATCAACATTCAATATTGGAAAGTATTTGTTATTATTGTTATTTTAATATTCATTCTCTTCTGTAAAAAAAATTTATTTTTTGAATTATTTATTCAAACACTACAACTTTAAAATAAATATTTTTATAATAAAAAATTCAAACACAAAATAATTTATTTATAAGTTGAAATTAATAAAAATTTTTATACTTTAAATTTTTTTTCCAAAAAACTTATTTAAGTTATTTATTCAATCCGACCTAATTAGTTTTTCGTTAAGAGAAATAGCCAGAAAATTAGATGGAGTATTACTAACTGATCTCAAATCTCATTCGCTAACGCTTACGCAACATTGTGATAATGGGCCTTGGTATTTATGACTGGGGACAAATAATAAATGCATTCGTCTGAAATGGCTCTGATTTTACACTACCTTGGAAAAATACGTGGATCAGAAGGAAGAATTATAGGCTAGGATTGGGGGCTGTTTGCCCAACCTGATATAAAAAGAAGAATTATATAAATTATTAGATGATTCAATTAAATATATTTAATTATTTAATTAAAGAGCAATGCTAGGAAGTCAGTAACATTTGTGATTGGTAGCCATCAACTAGTCATCAATGATGATTTGATGGTGTGAGATTGGTGTGAGATTTCATCCAATGACTCACCTTTCTCTGCTGGTTACATACTCACCAAAATGCAATAAAATTATATAAAATTATCTTAATAAAAGCAACCCTCTCAAATTAAATTGGCCACTATTACTACAGAGTATGATATTTTGGTGTACTTCTCTCTCACTGCAAACTCGACTGCTTTTTAGTTTTCACAAAACGTTTACCATCAACTGAAAATCCACCATGTTAATGTTATGATTAACTATACATGAGTAATCTAATAGTTATGCCCGAGATAGTGTCTTAAATTTGAATCTTTTGAACAAAAAAATCATCTATGGTAATCGTCTAAATTGCTTTAATTTCCATGCTTATACAACGTCCGGCTACGTTTTTCTGCCGACTCTTATTTATAATTGTGTTTTATGGAAGTATTTTTTGTCTAATAAAAATATCTTTTTTATGGTTGTATTTAATAGAAATATCTTTATAAATATATTTTCTGAATGTATTTTTTTTATATATGTATTTAAAATATAATAATTAATTATTATTGGCAATAAATTGACTTGGTACCTTATACTTTTCCATTTCAAATTAATATAATGTATCTTGAACAAGTAAGTATAGGATCAACATTTTACTCTGTAATAACAAACCAACAACAATTTTACTTTGCTAAAAATAATAAAACTAGAAACAATTTTAGAAAGGAAAAGTATAGGTAAACAATGAAAATATTAAACAATGTAAACAATAAATATATTGGATGGTCATTTTATTAATGTACGAATGGTTATTTTAATATTAAAATTTAGATGATTAATTTGGAGATATAGTGTATTTTTATTTGATTAGTAGTTGTTCATATTGTTTAACAAAATCATTGTCCCCTAGCATT
>NC_029785.2:2074061-2074504 GCF_000816755.2 Arachis ipaensis
CATTATTATATATTTAAATAAGAATTAAAAAATTTGTTGTAAATTATAGTTTCAACAATAAAATTATATTGATATTAATTATTAATTAAAAATATATCTATATTAATCAATATGACCATTGATAAAAATAATGATCTTAGTATCAATGATACTAGATATCTATATCTATTTATTTAAACCACAAAAAATATTTTTAAATTATTAAATCACTGACAAAAATACCTATAAATTTGTTAATGAAAAAAATATTTCAAAAAAGTTTTAGAGATTCGATAAATAGAATATTTGTATTCTTAAAACTTGATGATTCTACGCTAAATATTTTTTTTGCAATTATTTTGTTAATGGCCTAAAGTATATTTAAAAATGCAAAAAATATTTTGGTATGTTTTTTTTATGTATTTTTTAAATAATTATTCAAATATCCAATTTCGAATCAAATG
>NC_029785.2:2074645-2083738 GCF_000816755.2 Arachis ipaensis
TTAAAATATTGTTGTTATTAATAAATTTAAAAAATACTGTTGTTAATATTTTTTTTTTACCAAAAATAAAAGATTCGAACCTGTAAGTTCTTAATTGAGTATGAAGAGACTGTCATTTTTGAGCTATAACTCATTGGTTTTGTTGTTAATAATTTGGCCGTTAACATTTGTAATAGTTTACTCTATTTTTTAATAGTGAATATTCATATATAATGAGAATATAAATCCCCACTCTTAATAATTGTCAATACTAGGCATTCTAGAAGATAAGAGTGTGAGTAAAGGGATAAAACAAAACGAAAATGCAATTCATTCTTCTTTTTCCGTAGAAATGCCTGCGTAGCATTTCTCTCTCTCTCTCTCTCTCTCTGGTACTCTGTCTCTCTAAAGTTTCAAGCTTTGAATTCAATTGAATTTAATGTGGCTAATAGTAGTAGTTATGAATGGGGTACCCCAGATTCCTTTTACCATTTTCTTTCTTTTTTTAGTCTTTTCCTTATTTCAATTCATTTTCTTTTCCCTTTTTGTTTTTTTCCGGTTAACTCTTTTCTGTTCTTCGTTCTATTTCCAGCTCTTTCTTTTTGTTTTCTTTCCATTGTTCTTAGGTAACGCATTAGCACCTTTGTTTGATTCATTGTTGTTGTTTGTTACAATATGTGATGAAGTTCCCTCTCCTTTTGTGTCCATTTGTTGATTTTATATGATGAGAGGTTTGTTTGTTTTCCAAGAAATTATACATAATCTTAAATTGGTTCCTTACCTATGGGATTAGCTAGTCAACTTGCATTTCTTGTGATGAACTAATTAATAATTATTATTCATTATTTAGAGGTTTCATTTTTCTAATATATGCTTAGTTATTGTTAATTTATTGTATTTCAGTTGTTGCTTGTTGGTGAGATTACTTACAAGTTAAAACTGTTCTTTATTGTATGTATGTTTGAACTTTGAAGTAGTTGTCTTTGAGCTGTGGCACTCAGATATGAATTGTGATTTCTTTTTGGTGCAGTTTGTTCTGATTTAGTAATTTTCAACAAGGAGGAGATTGGATGGGACTTATTGCTTCTTTCGATTTCTCGGCCGGTTCTGTTTTGTCTTATGACTTTGCTAGTTCTAGAAAAGAATTTCAATGGCTGGCATCTGTATTCACAGGCATCATCTTTTGTGTTATTGTAAGTCAAGTCCAATAGTTATGAGTGGCTTTCATGTAGAAAATATCAAATTAGATAACTTTTTAGGAATTTAAAGGAGGATGGAATGCAGCAATAGCATTTTACGAGAACATATGATTAACAGAAAGAAAGAATATGATTTTTATATATTACCTTTTTTTTTTGTTATTGTTAGAGTGTATGTAGTTTTTTTCTGTTCCCAATAATGGTTGCTTTGAAAATTTGTTACCCTCCTAAATTAAAATATTGTAAACTAGAGGAACTAACTTGTACAAAGGACAACACAAGAAATCAAATTGTGGAGTGGAACATCATTCAAAAAGCATGATTTGTTATAAAAAGCAAACCTGCCTATTCGTGTCTATTTTTATGATGATGTTTGTAGCGGTTTGTATTGGATGCATGTTCAAGTGGGTAGTTTAAGGTTATTGATGTACTGAAATTACAATTAAGCTAGTTTCGAAACAAATAAACCTTTTCGATTGCTCTATTAGCTACTTCAGTTCAAAGAAATATGTTTTGGTCCTGTTCTTAAGTTTTTTCTTTTTCTTTTTGTTACTCCCGAGATAACTTTCTGTAGATGATGAACCATTGCTTTAACAATTCTGAAGAAGAATCGAAGTTTTCACTACCTGACAAAATATTTGATTAAGTTGTTGTCAACATAAACACTTGGTGATGATTTTAGCCGTACTGCTTATATATACTTCCAGGAAGAGAATTTATATTCCTTTATAGCTCACTTAGATTTGGACTTGTTCTAAAGACCATGAAGATCATTTTAGCTGACCTTGCCTTGTTCAAGGATGAAATTAGCCCTGACTGTTTGTTATTGTGGATTCCCGACTCCCTAGTCTTTACCCCTTTCCAATTGTTCTTGTCATTAAAAATATGTCCTGATTTATATGAATAGGATATATTGCTAAAAGAATTATTGACCTATCAATTTGTAAATTGTTTCTTTTTTATTATCTTGAAGGTTTATAGATTGATGGATATTATGAGTTCTCTGTTGTTCATGAGATATGGCAAATTGAGCAATAAACAGAAAATAGAATGGAATAACAGGTAAAATTCCTTGCGGTATGATTTCAGTCTATAGCTTTGTTCCATAATTGATACTTTTGCTTGAACAACAACATTTTGTATTGCAGGGGATTCTCTACTGTTCATGCTATTTTTGCATCTGTTGTATCCTTTTACCTCCTCATGAGATCAGATCTCTTCAGTGACGATTCACGTGAAGAGCTAATTGTTCATAGATCGTCTACTTTCTCAAATTCAGTATTGGGAGTAAGTCTCTGTTATGACAAAAGTTAATCTTAAGTCTGTACATTTTATTAACTCCATTACATGCATCATGTCATTACATAAACTGGATAGACTTGTGATAATTCTTACTGTTACTTTGTCTGCTGCATACAACATATTTAAGTATATTTTTTCTATGCTTTAATTTGCCTTTAGCTCCCTTTTTTTGTCACTGAATGTCTCTTTCTCCTAATCTTCTTAGTAATGTTATTTTTTAGGAGTTATTACTATGCTGATTGTTCAATTAGTTTGTTTGCTAATATATTCTTCCTTTACTTTTTCCAGATTTCTGTAGGTTATTTTCTAACAGATTTGGCAATGATTCTTTGGTATTATCCAGCTTTAGGGGGTATGGAATATGTAAGTTGACAACATAAGTTTTCTTGCTATTGATGATGTATTACATGATATCGGATACCGTGTTCTTTCAGCATCTCTTTTACTTTCAAGATGCATTGAACACAATTGCAAGTTATGTGATTTAGAAGTGGCAGACGAACCTCATTCGTTTACATGTAGATTCTGCACCACGGGCTATCCTTGTTTTCAATCATCCAAGCTTTGCTAAGTGGTCAAGCACAGATCTACATACTGATGGTTCTTTTCACTGAGAGCACAACTCCTTTCGTAAATCTAAGATGGTAATATACTCTTCTGTTGAAATCCCTTTCTCTTTTACGTGCATCGAAATATTGATGTTTTAATTGCATATACAGGCACTTGGATGTATCTGGTCTCAAGAGCTCCAAACTTTACATTTGGAATGGCGTTGCTTTGTTCTTCGGGTGGTTGGTACTGTCTGAACATACTTTTCATCTCAACTCTAGTTCCACTATTTTGATTAGGTTGCAAAAAGTACCTTAAGGAATTGTATATGGCCATGTATGATTTTGTTTTGGTTCTTTATTTTTGCACTTTTCCTCTTTAGGTTCTGGATGAACCATATTTGGGCTAAACGGGCAAGATAGAAAGCAATAGTTAACAAAATAAGTAGAAGGGATGATCAAAAGGGTTTTAAGTTCTAACCATGAAAAATGTGGACTGCTGCATGTCTGAGTATGAATCCTGATGGAGAAGTTTTTTCTGTCTTGGAGAAAAACATTATTTTTTTTTTAAAAATAAACTTACAAAACTATTAAAGTGGTTGACATGAGCTTCTGAAGGCTTATGTATGTTAAGAGTCATGAAACCATCTCTGGTAAAAACTTAAGATATATTAGTTAGAGGCACATGAATAGTTATATATCTTCATACCCTCTTGTATTGGAAGCATTTGGTACTTGTCTTGAGACAGAAAGGAGAAATATATAAAACAGAGATGCATCTCCTCTCCTGTATTCCTTTTCGTTTGTCGTGTAGAAAATCGACTTAAAATATTTCCTAATTGTGTCCTCTGTTTTAGAATTACAAAAATTATCCAACAAGGACACATGCATCTACATGGTATCACAATGGTTTGTTTATGTTTCATAGATTATAAATTCAAGTATGGGACTACTTTACTCTAGTTCTTATTGTTTGTCTTACTGACTTTTATCCCCTCATATTTTCTGCGCTGCAGATTGCTAGGATTATTCTTTTCATATTCTTTTTTCTCCACATGTATAACCATTTTGATGAGGCAAGCATTCTTCTGTGTTATCCATCCTCTATGGAAAAATGTTGTGTACTCATTGTACTTCGTACACCGAGCCAACTCTACACTCTACAGACGTGTGATGGCTCGGTGTACGATGCAAAAGTTAGCATAAATGACTTAACTTTGTCTTGTATGTAGCTGTTTACTCCCTCCGTCCAGGAATAACCCACATCGCTAAAATTGGTAAGTGTGGTTATTTCTGAACGGAGAGAGTAGTAAATGAATCTAAACTATTTCTTGTTACCAATTTTCAGGTCAAGCAGATCTTCCCTCTGGGTTACTATAGCGTGCTCACGGTGCCTGCTATGTTGGCTATGATGAACATATATTGGTTCTGGAAGATTGCGAGGGGAATGGTTAAAACTCTTGCGAAAGCAAAAGCGAAAAAGCATGACGAGTGAGCTTACCACGCAACCCTGCATTCCATGTACAAAAAACCAGTGCCTTGATGCATGAGATGGCCATTTTGATTGATTTTAAGTACAGTTGCAACCAACATTTTCTTGTTAACTAGTAAGATTCAGTGATGATGTATATTCTGAACCATTGCTTTCTATAAATTACAGGAGCTAAATTTCTAAAAAAGTATCCAACAACATTTAAACATGGAATCAATAAAAGTAAACTATGGTCTACAAGACATACGAACACATTTTTAAAATATAAAACTAATATATAAACAATTAATATTAGTGTTTTTATATTTTATTAAGTTGATAATTAAAAGATATTAAATAATTTAATAAATTTAATTAAATTATTATTTAATAATTTTTATCTATCAACTTTATACCAAGTTAACTATCTTTAAATTAAGTCGGTGAGATTTTACTATGTTCGCGAATGTAAATTCCAAAAGAATTCCGTTGATATTGCAGAAGAAAAGACTCAAAAGAGCTACATGAAAACTGAAACAACTACCATAAACATCACCATAGACAGTTAGGCAGTGTTTGGAAAGAGAATAAGTATGATCATACGAAGTGTTTGGAAGCATCGTGTGGCTCCAACAACTTCCTTCGTCTCCTCCTCAACTTCACTACTCTCTCACACTCTCGCGCCGGAGAAGGAACAACAATCGCCGCCGCTTCTCGTTTCGCACCCCTGGCCTGAATGGATTCACCTCATCGACTTCCTGCTCAAGAGAGGCTACTTTGTTGCCAATCACGAACTCAGTTTTGGTCCAAAAGAATTATCCAATGCTATTAGGACCGCATGCCTCAATTTCGGTAGAGACCATTTTGATCTTTTGAGGTAAAAAGAAACAAGAGAAAATGAATTTGGATTTTGGGTTATGCACGCAAAGTGTTTGTGTTTATGATTCAGATAGTTTCACATGAAAATTGTTGTGCACGCAAGGTGTTTGTTCTTTGGGTCTGTGATATTTTTACATAAAAATGAGTATCACATTTCAGAGGATGTGTTTTCACTTTAAATTCAAACAAGGAGCCTTCATTCTAGGGCTATGAGGTGTAATAAATGAACTTGAGTAATGTACTGATCATGCTTGCTACCTAAAAGTAAACAATCATATGACAATCATCTTCCGGTCATGGTTTAATGATTGTAATTTTAGGGTTAATGCAATTTTCCTGCTAATGAACTTGGGTTAATGAAGTTTTATCCTATATTTGCAATTTGATGATATTTAATTAAAGTGAATGACATTATCATGCAATTTGTTTTTATTGTTTTAAAGTCCATTACCTAGTGAGCTTCATAGTAAGTAATCAATTTGTTTTGCAAATGACTTTGCTGTCAGGTTCTTGCCTAGAAAAGATATAGCAAATACTGTAGCATTCGGATGTCCTAGCTTAGACAGGAAAGTGATAAACTCAGCGAAGCGTCTGAGGGCACATTTGAACTTTGATGAGGGAAATGTAAGTGATGACTAAGTTTCTACTATCATATACTTTGCAAATTTATGCTCTCTTTTCTCTATTTTATTGTGTTTTTGTCTTGGCTTCTTTTGTATACTCCTTTTCGTAAACTTTTGTTTTTCTTTTATAAAAAAGAGCATATTCTGCAATTTCTTTAACTAAAGAACTGCATGCCTGATGCTGCGGCCAGGTTTGCAGCTCCTGTAATTTGAGAGGGGAATGCGACAGGGCATTCGTGAAGGCCCGTGAAGATCAAGGTGGAAGAACAGTAGATGTTATGCGCATTATTTTGACTTATGGTCTTGACCCAATTATCGGTTCGGTGGATAACAAAACATGTCTAAAAAAGAATGTCAAAGAATCTGTGAGAAGTCTTCTCAACGAAATAGTAGAGCACAGTACTAGCAACAAAAATCCTTATCTTCCAGACACCACGGAGGCTGTTCCTGAACAACTGCACCCAGATCGGCAAGACAAGGGCAACATAGATGTTCCTATGAAGCAAGGCGACTGGGTTTGTCCCAAGTAGAGCATAATTTTCATCCAGCAACTACATATTGTAATAATTATTGCATTTTCTTCTTCACTTTCTTAAAATTTCACACTTAATTTTTCATTGGCTAGATGCAACTTCCTCAACTTCGCCAGAAATATCAGGTGCTTGCGCTGCGACAGTCTATGTGAGCAAAAAATTAAGCAATTTAAGGAGGATAACAACCACCTACCGTTGAAGAAAGGAGACTGGATATGCAACACGTAATGCTTGTTCATAAAATTTGGCGTTTCTCACTGGTATTTAATCTCTAATAACGACCATGACTTTGATTCTTGCAGATGCAACTTCCTAAATTTCGCAAAGAACACAAGATGTTTTCAATGCAAAGAAAAGCCTCCCAAGCGGCACCTTAATCCAGGGGAGTGGGAATGCGACTCGTAGGTTCTTTCTTATTAAATCATAGCATTTTGAAATTCAAACATTTTCCCATCCCCATCACTTGATTTTGAGGTGATTGGATTTCCTTTCTGTGTAGGTGTAACTACATCAATTTCAGAAGAAACATGGTTTGTCTCAAATGTGATCACAGACGGCCTAAGGCGTCTTCTCTTCAACCCGAACAAGAACATAACAACCATCATAAGAATAACAAATTGACACATTCAGGACATCAGGTTGGTTGCCGTGACAAATCGCTGATGGAGTCAGAAAGACAGAACAGCAGGAGAGGTTCACTTACTTGGAGATTCGTAGAGGATAAAAATGAAAATCACAAGCGCTCAAGTAAATTGAAGGATCCCTCTCAATTTATTGATTTTCCTATTGCTGGAGGTAAGACCAGCTTATCTGAGCCACAAAGAAGAGAAGCATATAAGAATGAGTTGCTGAGTCAGAGTGAAACAGATGATGACTTATGGTCTGATGATAACGTGAGTACTGATGAGGAAGAGATGTCTGAATGGTTTGGGAGTGCAAAGAAAGTAAGGTAGGATTCTGGAAGTGATTATAAGTTTGAATATGGAGCAAGAGTATAAGACATTATTCCATATCTGCAAAGAATGGTGAGAATTAGTTAAATTTGCTAGATTGGACATATTTATTAATTTAAAGGCCAAACAATTTTGTTTTGGGATAAAAAGTAACTCCATTTGCCTTGGAACAAACTTGAAACTTTAACTTTATATTACATGGTTAGAAAATGATGAAGGGAATTCAATTTTTGTTAAATGAATACTAAAACCAAACTGTAGTACTTCTTTATGTATCAATTCTTATAAATAAAAAAAAGGTACCAAATCTCTTGTTAGGAAATTCGGGTCTTAATTTCTTTTAACGGAGTTAAAATGTATATTTATCAAATTATAGAAATTTTAAAAATAAGACAAAATTTTCACTTTTTATGTTCTATTAGTATAACAAAAATTTACATAGATAACAAATTATGTATTATCATATTAATGAAAATAATTACTTTTTAAATTAATTATTTTTAAAAATATTTAAACATATAAATTTGATTAGATGACTTTGTTTATCGAGTGAATATCTATCCTTTTGTCAATGATTTCTTTTCACAACATATTTATATGACACGCTAATTATTAATATATCTTTCATTTAATTTTTATAAGTAAAAATAATTTAAAATTCACTAATATTTTACTTTTACATAATAAATTTAACAAATGTATTTAAAAAAGAAAATATAAAATATAAAAAAATTAAACGATTTTGATAATTATCTTTAAAAAATAATGAGATTCTCAACAAAAATTGTCAATCTTAATTTATTTTTAATGGAAATCAATAGTTTAACATGCTATGTAAGTTTATTCCGTTAATAAAAAAATTATTAACAAAAAGATTAATCAATTTTATAAAAATAAAGATTAAAAACCAAAAAATAAAAATCTCATTATTTTTTAAAGTGAATGTCAGGAGCCGTTTAGAGATTCTTTGATTATGTGAAGGTAGATTTTTCAAAATTAATGCCATTAGCGTAGATAGAGGTGCATGTTGTATAAATTCTGCGTATCTGTCTTCAAACCAAATCTAGTCTTGTGGTTAGTGGTCTTAGCCAATCTCTATATCTAGTTATTGGAAATGGGACCTACCTACATACCTTTATCCCAAACCCTTTTTCCATGCCGCGTTTCGCCGTTAACTACCTTTTGTTAACTACCAGTCAACGTTATCCGGCGCTGACTAACACACGACAACTTAACGGAAACCCTTTCGTGGAATCGTGGTGGACAACTCCGTCAACCTCTCCAACTCATAATTCGTAATTAATGCATTAAACTAACCACAGTTTCCGCCATTCCATTTTCCATAAGAGAAAGTTGATGCCTTTAAGGCTTTAAGTATCAAATTCAATGACTGGTAGGTTTAATGGGTTTTAGGATTTTTCAGGTTTTCATGGTGAAGGCTGTATTGGGCAGTTTTGATTTTTAGTGATATTCAGCTTTTTAAACATAAAGCTATCTTCTTTTTCTCTTTCTGTTTCTGGGTTTTGAAGGGAAAAATGTGGGGTAGGTGTTGGTGTTCTGGTGGTGCAGTTTTTGGATCTTTGAGGAAAAGGGTATCTTCAATTGT
>NC_029785.2:2091558-2096380 GCF_000816755.2 Arachis ipaensis
AAATCAATAGTTTAACATGCTATGTAAGTTTATTCCGTTAATAAAAAAATTATTAACAAAAAGATTAATCAATTTTTAAAGATTAAAAATTAAAAACCAAAAAATAAAAATCTCATTATTTTTTAAAGTGAATGTCAGGAGCCGTTTAGAGATTCTTTGATTATGTGAAGGTAGATTTTTCAAAATTAATGCCATTAGCGTAGATAGAGGTGCATGTTTTCTGCGTATTAAATCAATAGTTTAACATGCTATGTAAGTTTATTCCGTTAATAAAAAAATTATTAACAAAAAGATTAATCAATTTTATAAAAATAAAGATTAAAAACCAAAAAATAAAAATCTCATTATTTTTTAAAGTGAATGTCAGGAGCCGTTTAGAGATTCTTTGATTATGTGAAGGTAGATTTTTCAAAATTAATGCCATTAGCGTAGATAGAGGTGCATGTTGTATAAATTCTGCGTATCTGTCTTCAAACCAAATCTAGTCTTGTGGTTAGTGGTCTTAGCCAATCTCTATATCTAGTTATTGGAAATGGGACCTACCTACATACCTTTATCCCAAACCCTTTTTCCATGCCGCGTTTCGCCGTTAACTACCTTTTGTTAACTACCAGTCATCATACTCTCTTTTCTTCTTTCCTTTTCATTTGGGTTTTCATCTTTTTCTTCTCTTTAGCAAATAATAATTCGTAATTAATGCATTAAACTAACCACAGTTTCCGCCATTCCATTTTCCATAAGAGAAAGTTGATGCCTTTAAGGCTTTAAGTATCAAATTCAATGACTGGTAGGTTTAATGGGTTTTAGGATTTTTCAGGTTTTCATGGTGAAGGCTGTATTGGGCAGTTTTGATTTTTAGTGATATTCAGCTTTTTAAACATAAAGCTATCTTCTTTTTCTCTTTCTGTTTCTGGGTTTTGAAGGGAAAAATGTGGGGTAGGTGTTGGTGTTCTGGTGGTGCAGTTTTTGGATCTTTGAGGAAAAGGGTATCTTCAATTGTTAATATAAGTGATGGGTATGTGAAAAAGCTTGGTCCTTTTGATCCTTATTTGTTGGGTTTGAAGGGTGTGGTTATGGGTGCTGTGGAAAGAAGAGGGGCATCTTTATCGATTGTTGTTCTGAACCAGATCAAGAATAGAGGTATATCTTCTTCAAAATTGGTTAAATCTTCTGATCAGAGGTTCTTTTCCAACAGCAGCAGCAAAAATTCTTGTGGTGATGGTGATGATAACGGTGGTGTTACTGTTAGCAATGGTGGAACACAAGAATTCATATCATACTCTGAAGCAAAGAAGCTATTGAGATTGGTGAATGTGGAGACACTGAAGATGAGACTTGGAATGGAAGGGAAGGAAGTTATTCCTTACACTGAACTTCTCGAAGCTTGTGAGAGCACTGGTATTGCTAGGAGTAAAGAGGAAGCTATAGCATTCTCCAAGGTTCTTGATGAAGCTGGTGTTATTCTCCTTTTCAGAGATAAGGTGTATCTCCACCCTGATAAGGTTTGAATGACTCCCTCTTTTGTATTGTTTATCTTGTTGGGCCATAGTTAATACTTGTAATTTCAACACAAAAAGTAGTGAATTGTGTACCGAAACCAACCACGTATCCAATCTGGTAATGACTTTTTTAGTAACTATATGTTTGCCATAACAACAGAATTTGTGCTTGTGGGGCTCACTAAAACCATGACTAGATCTCATTCTATTAGCATAGCTGAATTAGATCCCCCTTATTGCTCTTTTTATCTTCTTTACTGTTAGGGGGTCCTCTATGTTTCTTGTGTTAACATCACCTTTTGAATAGGGAAATCAATGTTTTATGGTTTGATTATGAATTCTGTGTGAATATGCATCGAAAAAGTTCGGATGTAGTAGGATCCATGTATGTATGTATCTGTAGAACTTTATGGTATATAACCCTTTTGAATTATCCATAGGCGAGTTGTGGTTGTGTCTGGAAAAATCCTCAAAAATGAGGAGAATTGTAAAGTGGCAAAGTAAGGAGGTAATCATTCTTGAATTTGTAACTTTTATCCGGTGTGAGTCTTACTATCTTGATTTAAGGGTGATTAGATTTTCACTTTCTCACTTTTTCAACTTCTTCACTTTAAAGGAGTTTGATCTAGTGGTGTCAACAGAACCGATCACTATAACTAAGGTCAAATGGGACCGAATATGCCAGTTTAGCAGTAGAAGTAACATATGTCTGATGATTCGGTCTTCAGAGCAATGTAAAATTCTTTGGGGTGTGTACCATCGCCTCCAATCTAATTGCAAGGGATCTACCTGGTCTGATACAAACTATCTATTGAGTTCAAGCAGTATTGTTTTTATTTTTCCTTTAATTGATAGAATCAATATTCTTTAAGATATGATACTGAAAAAGTTACGCATTTTAGAGTTTGTGAAAGTACCAGTGAATTGTATGCTTTAATTTGTGATGCTTTCTTAATTACAGATTCTTTTTCGGTTGTTTGGCTACTTTGCACTTGTTTAGGTGGTGGATCTGGTTCGAAGGGCTGTTCCGCTAGCACTGACTGCAGACGACGATCCTGTGAGGGAGGAGATAAAGAAGCTGCAGGAGAAAAAAGAGGAAATTGATATTTTGGCCCACAAGCAGGTTCGGCGCATCCTTTGGTCCGGACTAGGATTTGGTGTAGTTACTGTTGGCTTATTCTTTCGGCTAACATTCTGGGAATTTTCCTGGGACGTAATGGAACCTATCGCCTTCTTTACAACGACAACAGGTTTAGTCATAGGTTACGCCTACTTTCTATTCACTTCAAGAGACCCAACTTACCAAGACTTAATGAAGAGGCTCTTCCTCTCAAGACAGAGGAAGCTTTTCAAGCGGTATAACTTCGACGTTGAGAGATTCAAGGAGCTCCAGTGCAAGTGCAGAACACCATTAGATGCTAACACTGTTTTGAAGAATCGCATAGGGGTGCATCTTGATCTCGACGATGCTATACATAGAGATTGATATTTTTCATTCCGGTAGTCTACACATTTTGTTTTGGGGAATATATAGTTTCAGTTAACTTTGTTTCCCTCTTGTTTTAACGTTGTTGGGAACAAGTTTAATATCTAACTGTTGTAATGAACTATTGGCTCCTCGGCTATATACTTTATACACACATTTTCCTTCATTTTCTTAACCTTGAATGGGAAAAGATTGCTTTGTTTTTTAGTCCAGTCAATGCTCAATATCTTTGAATACAAGAAAGTTGGATCTTGGTCAGCATGGGAAAAATATATAGAATGCCAAGGCTACAAAATGATGGCACTTTGATAAATAGTTTTGAAACACTAGCAAATGGGTTTGAGGAGATGAATCAAACACCTTGAATAATTGGTTCAATCCAGTTTGCAACTCAAGTTTCAAGGAAAGAAACAAGTTATTCTTTGATTACCACAAAGTATATAAATTGTCCAAATAGACTAGAAAATTGAGAGTTTGGTGGTTAAAATGTTTAATCAGGAAATCTTCTTTTTCCCTTTTAAAATATAAGATTTTGGTAATGTTCAAATATTATTCTGTTGCAAATTTTAAAGCATCAAATGATGAATTTTCTGTACTCATCTGCCTCAAGAGCCATTTCTTCAAGGCTTCTGTCTTTCCTCTCTTTATCCACCTCAAGCTTTTCTTTCAACTCTTTCTCCTTTTTATTTATCTACACCATTCACAAACATCCAAAAAGAGAATAATAATAATCATTAAGGAAATGTTTTAGATGCACCAAGTTGAATAATGAGATAATGGCATCCATCATGTTTCAAATCTATACTGTTGGAATTTTTTAGTGCATGCTGCATCAAGTTCAAATAGACAAGTCATAGCATTGTTTAAACAACAAACTGAAGTCTCAGTATTAGAAGAATTAGCAGTATAAAACAGACAAATTAAGAGAAACAAAAGTAAATAAGAAGTTTCAATCTTACATCTTCATAAATGTCATCATTGTTCTCATAATCACGACTCATCCGAGGAAGGATATGGATATGAACATGAGGTACTGATTGACCTGCTTGTGGCCCATCCTAAGGTTCAGAAAAATATCATTTGGTTAGATTTTGCAAATTGTAGAAGCTTAGCATACAAGGAAGTTTTATTTCACACTTGGATCATGTTCAAGACATGGAAAACACTTTGTTTAAAGATTAGTGCTCTGCAGCGTGTACTATCCTATAGAGGCATGTTATGTTGACACACTGGAGAGGTAGTTAGGCCAACCAGATGCACTTACTATAGGCTATAAGTCCCGCCTCGCGATGATTGTTAAGTCGAATACTTTTACTAATGTGACAATACAATGATAATGCATGAAAATTTAAATATATTGTACTTAGTAAACACACTTTGTTCAACTCTTACTTGGATACAAAATGTAAGTGATGATGCCTTATGATAGCTCTCAAGCTGCCTACCAACTTTCTGTGATATCATCCACAGATCAGTGATCTCTTCAGCAGTGAGATCAGCAACACGCTTGACTTCGCGCTTTGGACAGATCAGAACATGTATTAAATAGTGTTAAGTCAAACAAAATAATGTGTTCCTAAGAGCCTTGAGGCTTTTACATTCAGCTAGTAACAATGTGAAAATCAAGCATTATATAAGGTGTTGATGTTCTGGAATATTTAAAATTGTTAATTGGGGAAACTGTTTCTGGAAAAATTCTGGCTATGGAGAACAATTCTTTAAGATTTCTTAACAAAACAGTGCCACTATGTCAAATCTACTCAAAAGTCAAAACACTATAAATTACTAACATTACTCCATTTCAAAGGATATGACCTGCAAAATGAAAAGACAAATC
>NC_029785.2:2096417-2100893 GCF_000816755.2 Arachis ipaensis
GGATGACATGATCATAAAAAAAATGAGGACATGAAGAGTTTCTAGAAGTAGCATACCAGGCACAGCCGGACGGAGGTTGACAAAGGCGAAACACAGATCATTTGTATAGAACACTGAACTGTGATGGATCTTGTATGGTCCAAAATCGTAGTATTCAGGAGCCATGATCTATACTTGGAAGAAAGAATGAAAAAAATCTTAATGAAAAAGAATACAGATGATGTTTTTCATAATTCATTTTAGTTGTTTACTTACCTTATTGGAATTAGCAAGAGAGGAGATAGTGCTGCTTTACTTACCTTAATTCTTATGAAGAAGAATGGAGAGAATATTGTAAACTATGAAGTCTTTAGAAAAAGTATTTAAAAATGTGAGTGGTTACTGATTTGAGAGTAGTTAATTGAGTCAACGTTGAATAACTTGTTAATTGAGCTTGTGTAAGAACATTGTTTTTAACAAAAAATAATTCATATAAAATATTTAATCATGCTGCACCTTAGAAAGAACATTAATGTATCGAGGGATTTTTCAAAACTAAGTAAGCAAATGGTTTGGAATGACCGCAAATTGAAAACCCTTGTCTGAGACTAGATTTGTAAGTATTAAGAATATTTGGGAAAGAATATGGTAGGTAGAGAGTGAAACATATTTATGCGAAAAAAAAAATGCTACGTGCACAATTAAAACCAGTTACTATGTATTTGTGTATACATACAATATATATTTTCATATTTTAACATGTATTCTATACGAGTTACTAATTTAGGGACTAATTTTTTGTGTGTATATAGTATGGTTGTGCAAAAAATTACAAATAATGGGGCAATATTGCTTTTCAATCTCTTCTTATGATGATTGACACTTTTCTTCATAACAGTATTCCATCATGAACAAGGAGTGTTTATTTCAACGAAAGTGTTTATAACAAGATTATGTAAACAGAAACTCAAAAACTCAATCATGTATTCCATAACTGTCAAACTGGCATAGGCATCCATAAGGTTACTTGTATCATCATGCAATATATCAAATAAGAACATAAGTTACTTTGAGCCAAACCAAATTGTCAATTTCCCTAAAAAGAAAAACTATAGTCTTTTCAGCTAGAATTTGTGTGACTAATATATGGTCAATCAAGTCCAAGCTCATAAGAAGAGTTTTCTGTATTCATCTGCCTCTTGAGTCATCTCTTCAAAGCTTCTGTCTTTCCTCTCTTTGTCCAAATCAAGCTTTTCTTTCAATTCCTTCTCCTTCTCATCCATCTGAAACAAACACAAACGGCAAATAAGAATAAATATCAAATCAATCACGGTAATAAGAATGTGTAGGATAGTCACGAGAAGAGCATATCATACTGCATCATATATCTCGTCGTTTTTCTCGAAATCGCCACCTCTTCGGGGAACAACATGAATGTGAACATGAGGTACTGTCTGTCCTGCTTGAGGTCCATCCTATGGTCCAGGAAGATAATTCCGTTGGTTTTGTGAGACACGGTTAGCATATCATGCAGGAACATAATCCGAATAAGTAGGAAAATGTTGAATACAACACACAGCTCAAAATGGCAAAACTAACACTTATCCTTTAGCAATGAAGGTGGTGTGTCTTAGTATTTTATCATCTTATCAATAGTAAAATTTCTTAACATCAAATAATGAAGAGAACAGCTATTTTGAAATTTCACCATACTGTTCACATGATAGCAAGAGTGTGTAATGAGAGTCGCTAATATCGAAGAGAAAATGGTGAACAATTTAAAAGAATGACATGGAGGAAAAAATAGGCCAGCAATCTCATTTCTGAATTCTTATCCAGTTAAATATAAAAGGTGAGAGCATAACCAAAGACAGTGATTGCAAACCAAAGTGCAAAAATATAACTGAATTAGCAATCTGAGAAATAAAAGTATGTTCAAAAAATAAAAAAATATGTATTACTTGGATAGCAAATGTAAGTGACGAAGCCTTATGGTAGCTCTCAAGCTGGTTCCCAATTTTTTGTGCAGTGAGCCACAAATCAGAAGTCTCCTCAGCAGTGAGATCAACAAAACGCTTTACTTCACGCTTCGGACAGATGAGCACATGTGAATACTGTTAAGTCAAACAAATTCAACACTAAACTAGACTTTCTAGCCAGCTGGAAATAACCTTTAGAACTTTACATTAAGTAAAACTTCCTTTCAAGAAAAATGCCTAATCATTGAAACGCTTTAGCAAGTAACTATGAAGCAAAGGTATATGTCATGTCTAGGTGTACTTCTAACATATTATTTATTAATTGATCTCGCTTAACATCTAAAGCACCACAGCAAAGGAAGTCCCTCATAATCTTTTCAATGGTGTTGGCCACTCCTACTGGAATACGAAACAAGGATAAGAAGTAAGGAGGACTACTGGAGAGGCATGTGTGAATGAGAATGATACGACCACCTAAAGAAAAATAGGCCCCTTCCCAAATTGCCAAACACTTAGAAATCTATTCAACAACAGGATCCCAAAAGGAAATAGATCTAGGACTTCCACCTAGTAACCTACAGAACACCTAGATAATCAAGAGGCCACTCCAAAACAAAACACCCAGCCATATATGCCAAACTAGAAAGGTCATGAGGCCGAGCTAAACCACTCTTCGACATACTGATCTTTAAACCAGAGCACAACAAGAAAAATTGAAAAATAAAGAAAACATTCACTCTATCATTTTCCATACACAACATGGTGTCTAAGGTATGCCGAACACAAGTGGGTTAATGATTAACCAAATGGATATTCTAACAGTGAAATGCCCTTTACGTAGTTGTAACCATGTTAAAATAAATTGAAATAGACAATGACCTATTATAAAGATGCTCCATAATTGCAGGATTTCAAAGTTTCTGTACATGTATGTCTTGCAGTGTTCATTGTGCAACCAAGGTTAACTCAGCCTATTTTTGTTTTCCAATTGAGAAATTATTTCATGCTGAAGGTAAAGAAACTCTTTCTCTGAGCATGCTTTTCACCCAAAAATTTCTGCTTTCGAAACAAACCAGTGAAAAGCTATGAAATTTACCAATCCAATTTCAAATTCTGTTTCCATCTTGAACTACATTTTTCTTTTTTATCTTTTTTGGTTAAACAAAGAGTTCAGCCACACTGAAAGCGAACTATAGCACTAAAATGAATTTCACCAAAACACCAAACCAAACAATAGTAAACTAAGAAATAGATAAACAAAAAAGAAACATGAACCATGCCTAGCCAGCAGTATCATATTACTATTATTGACAGCCAGAGAAAAGGATATGACCTGCAAAGGGAACACAAAACAATAAACTTCAAAATGAAGCCCCTTTTAAAAAAATCTCAGAGAATACAACAATGTCCCTAACAACATATAGCTAAAAAGATGATCCCTTTTAGGAGTTTTTCTTTTCTTTTTTTTCAGAATGAAGTTAAAGGGGAACTGATGAAGGGACATGCGATGTAAGATGAGCTGAATTATTATAATTGAACAATAATGGGGAGAAAAAAATTACTTTTTTTTTATGGATCACCAAAATGGGTCATTTTCCCAATTTATATTTTTTCTAGTAAGAACAAATACGAGTGAGGTAAGTTGTGACTTATGAGTTACCAGGAAGAAGGGGACGGAGGTTGACCATGGCGTAAGAGAGATTTGTTGCGTAGAACACTTCGCTTTTGTGTATCTTGTAGGGTCCAAATTTGAACTCTTGTTTTTCTTCTTCCCCAGCCATCTGCACAATTCATTCAATTTCCATTCAAAGAAGAGTGAAAAAGTGTTGATTTGAACGATAATGATGATGATTGTTGATGAGTGAGTTTGAATCACCTTAATGGAGCTGAACGATGAGATTCGTAGGGTTCGTAGTAGCGGCAATGTTGAAGAAGAAGAAGAAGAAGAAGAAGAAGAAGGAGAGTGTAAGAAGAAGAAGGAACGAGGGAAGTGAACACCGTACGAAAGCAGAGCCTGCTTTAGCATTTCCACTTCCAAAGGAGGAAGCTTTTTTGTTCTAATTTCTACACTTTAAATTTTCATGCTTTTGTTGAAAAATTATAGGCTAAAATTTTTATATATGGATAATTTTAATGTGAAATACAAAAATATTTGATGATTTTGGTGTTCTACAGGGTTGTGGTAGTAGCACAAAACGTTACTAACGTTTTGTAATAAAAAATTTTTTTTAATCATCAAAGAACAAAACGTCACTGACGTTTTGTAATAAAAAAATATTATTTTAATTATTAAAACACAAAACGTCGCTGACGTTTTGTTAGAAAAATATTATTTTAATTGAAGAAACACAAAACGTCATTGACGTTTTGTAAATGGCCATAGTTGTGTTCAACACACAATTTGGTTCATGATAAAGGATTTCACCTCTAGTAATACAATATTAAAAAGAAAAAGTTCAAAATTATAATTTGATAACTAAAAAAATTCCTAAAATTCTTTTGGTGAATATTTTTATTT
>NC_029785.2:2101163-2104748 GCF_000816755.2 Arachis ipaensis
TTAATTTTTTTATCAAAATATATATTAGAAATTAATTTTATTATTAAAAAATAAAATATTTAACTGAATTTTTAAAAACTAATTCTATGTATTATTCTTTAAATAAAATGTAAAAACTATAATTTAAAAATGAAAAAGTATAGGTAGACAATGAAAATATTAAACAATGTAAACAATGAATGTCATGTTCATTTTACTAAGTGTGCGGATGATTATTCTAATATTAAGATTTAGATAGGTAATTTAGAGGTGTAGTGTGTTTTTATTTGATTGGTGGTTGTTCATGTTGTTCAAAAAAGTCATTTTTTTTTTACCAAAGATAGGAGACTCGAACCCGCAACCTCTTAATTGAGTATGGGGAGACTATACCAAACATAGCATTACTCTTTAAAAATACATATAGTTTATTTTTTATTAATAGAAACGATAGTTTTTTCTATTTGTCTAATAATATTTATAATAATAATAATAATAATAATAATAATAATTTTGATGAAAAGAAAAAGGAAAAAAAAAAAACTAAAGCAATTAAATATTAGAAAAGGGTGTTTAGGATTGAGAGATAACTAGATAAGATTGTGTTTGATATCTTTAGAACTTGTTCCACTGTCCTTTTGCCAGTTGCCATTCCTCTGAAAGGGGAGATTCACTTCCTCACTCTCACTCTTCTCTATGCTTCTTTCTTCTATGTCTCAATAACCTCACTCTTCATCTCTAGAGACACCAAACAAGATTATCATCATTTTGATGTTGGGTATGGCCACTTTAACTTTGGGTTCATCAACTGCATTGGTAGTTGCTAAGACCCAACCTCACCATGCCACTATCAATGGCAACAAGTTGTTAGCAACCAGAAACCAAACCCTTCATATGCCTTTGCTTCCTTCTTCTTCAGCTAACCCAAAAAATTGCAACTTGTTCTTACCCTTAAACAAAAATTCAACTAGACCCTTTACCACTGCTGTTGCATCTGTTGATTCTGACCAGCTCAGTTCTTCTGATCCTCCCAGCAAGGTTCTATTTTGCTCAAACCCCATTTTAGAATTTGTCTTCAATTTTTACATTTTGTTGCAGGTTCCTTTTTTTTTTTTCTTTTTCTTTTCCTCAGTTGATTGAATGTTGATTGGTTAAGTCATTCATGTTACTTGTCTAATAAAAAGAACAAAACAAATTCTAGTGCGTGAATGCTGATTGGTTTGTTACATATTTTAATCCAAATAGTAGAGAGATTAGAAAAGTTTGATTTTTTAGGAACTATGGCCATGCTATGAGAATAAGCCTTGTCCTGAAAGAAAAAAGTTTGTCCTTTGTTGATGATTTATATAAGCATGTGATTCATGTCACAATTTCTAATTTGAGGTCTTGTTTTTTATGGTAATTCGTTTATTCATTTTATGTTTTTGGATCATCTTTGCAGAATGAAGCCAACAAGTACTATTTTGTTGTTGCCAATGCAAAGTTTATGCTGGATGAGGAGGAGCATTTCCAAGAACAGTTATTCGAACGGCTCCGTCTCTTTGGAGAGCGAAACATGGAACAGGATTTCTGGCTTGTCATTGAGCCTAAGTTCTTGGACAAATTCCCGGATATCACCAAGAGGTTACGCAGACCTGCGGTTGCTCTTGTGTCGACCAATGGCCCCTGGATCACGTAAGAGCAACATTGAGTTTTCAATTTTCCGTTTATTGATTCAACAATTACTCTTAATAGTAGAATATACGATATTCTAATGGCTCATTGATGCTTGGAATGGCTGTTATAAACAATGAAAGAGTGGAATTTTCCTGTGATCCTCCTTAGGATCCATGGAAAGTTTATGTTTGGGTGTTTCTTTTACATTGCAAGCTGCCTTTATCAGAAGGAAGGCATTACTTCCTTTCCCAAAAGACGAGGAAATCGTGTTTTGGCTTGGAATTCATTATTTTTCCATTGTCCTAGAAAATCAAATGGGCTGAAAATGTGTGTGTATGTGTTTTAGTCAGTTGTTGAGTGTAGAAATAGATTTTTGTGTAGTAGGCATGAATTACGACTAAACACTAGCGTTGTTTGATCTATGTAGCCGAACCTACTTAGTAGGAGAAGGCTTGGTTGATTGTTTTTCCCTACTTTTGGTGTTAGGGTCAAGCTGAAATGAGCTCGACCCTTTTGAATTAACAATGATGTCTGCGAAAAGAATTGCATGTTAAACAAAATTGCTTCAGTGTAAAAGCCGGATTTCCCATGTTTTAGACAAGTTGTAACTATGTATCCCTGCATGTTCTAACAGATTCATGAAGTTAAGACTGGACCGAGTTTTAACAGAAAGTTTTGTAGCCGAGAGCCTGGAAGAAGCACTAGCCTCCAATCCTACTAATCTAGAGTTTGAGAAGCCTGAAAAATGGGTGGCGCCGTATCGCAAGTATGAGTTCGGATGGTGGGAGCCCTTTTTGCCTTTTGCACAGAAAGAGGTGACATCTTAAGATATTTTCTCGCTTTACTCCGGTACTTAGTGTTAGTAAACCTTTTTCTGAGGATTTTTGTTCATGTATAACTGGATGGTAGTTGAAGACTTGAAGTTGGTTAAATTCGCTTTAAATTTTGCAAGTGTATTTATATGAAATTGATGTGTTTCCCTTTAGGATCTAGTTCTAGGAACTGCATTATGTTGCGTAAATGAGTAAATTATATATATTATTATAAATTCAGTGTTCTCTTTTGTAAGAAATGTATAATTCCTTCACCTTCCTTTAAATGCATACTTCTATCTTATGCTGATATGCTGTCCTATCACAACATCCAATACTCCTTCAGCTTAATCATTTTAAGGGTCTTGTGAACAAGTTCACTAAGGGCACTCTTTAAAGATCAAAAGTGGATTTTTTGTTGAGAAAGTAAGAAATTTTAGGGTGCATTTGATTTACGTTTTCATTATCTATTTTCAGGGTTTTGTGAAGAAAAAAGAGAAAAACAATGAAAACAATAAAATCCTGTTTTTGCATCCTGATTTCGCTTTTTTCTTCGCCACATGACATTTGATGCATAAAGAAGTTAAAAAAAATAAAAAATTTAGAAAAAAAAAAACATCTTTTGGATCTTTAAAGCTTGTCTGCCATATTACATGATATACCTTTTCATTACTGAAAGTAAGTTCATAATCTGAAACATGCTGAAATTTTTCTCAATTATAGTGAAGTTATGCATCAAATTAAAGAAAAGGACACCACTAAGAACAATGTTTGTTATGCTGCATTTCTTAAAGGTTGTGGTGTGATCTTTCTATTAAATTCTTCTTCCCTTCCATGTTCTGCATTATACTTCTTCAACTATAATCTGCCATCAGTTATGGTCCACTTCGGAGCGGTTGTTAATCGCATTCTTCAACCATAGACCATAGTTTATGGTTCAGTTTCTGTGATCAGAAATATAGCCTTTTACTAGTTGTTACTAGCTGTGACATTCTCAATTTAAACCCTGCATTCTGAATTACAATTCAAAATTGGTCATTAGTTATTGTTCCAAAGATCTCATGACTTGTTCTCCAATCAAATACTATCATTTTTATCTCATTTAGAATCTTTTTTTTTTTTTTTGGTTTCTGTTTTCATT
>NC_029785.2:2104835-2114900 GCF_000816755.2 Arachis ipaensis
ACTTTTAGTTTTTAGAGTGAAAAAGGCGACATTGTTGGAAATGAAAACAGAAACCAAATACACTCATGATTTATCATAAACCTCTCTATACATAAATTCTTTTGGTACATATATTGACACTTGATATCAGCATTTATGAACAAACTTAACTTGAGGGGTCTGCATGTTTGGCATAAATTATATCGATTTTCGTCGAGGTTAAACAAATTTACACTATATTTTTCTATTTGTAAAAGTATATACAGAAATTGAAGTTATATGACATTTTATTTTTTCAACAAAAAAAAAAAGGAATCAGTTACCTCTTATTCTGGACTAATACACCCCTCATGTAAGTGTTGGGAGTATCCAAAGTACTTTTTCATTAACTCTGCATATTTAATATTCAATTCAAGCATTGCTTTGCGAATAAGAATGTCAACAATGTCTTCAGTTCTTTCATATGCTGCTGGAACTATCAGCAACATCACTGTCCCTACACAAAAACAAAAACAAAAACAAAGAAAAAAGATAAGCAGAGATTATTGCTGATATACTGATAGAGTAACTTGCATATCAAAAGGAATCATAAGAAAACCATGGTGATTTGAAACAACATTATTTGAATACTCATGAATCCATGATGTCAATAAATGTGTTATAATTCATCATTTGGATCACAATATAGTGCTTACCAATATAGAGGAGAGTTGAAGCACTTAAGAAACTATCAACAATGGAGATAGCTCCCAATGTCACTGTAACCTGCAAATTACTTTCTTGTCAAAGAAGATACCGAGTGACACTCCGGCATCAGAAAATTCTTTACTGTACTTGCAACCGATAAGAGAATGTTGTTTAAGATAAAAGCTTAAATCAGCATTAACATCTGTCTTAAAATGTCATTAGCATGACACAAAAATAATAACAGTAAGGAAAGCTTAAAAGGGTGATGAAAGAAAGAGACCAATAGAAATGTCTTCAAATCATGTCCAGAAGCTAGGAGTCCAAATGTTGTGAGTAATTGGTTAAGTAGGTGTGTGATTGAAATAGCAGTATGAACAACCAACCCTTCTGGTAGGATGAAGCTTGATGATCTAGGTGATGATCTGTATTGAAAAATAAACTAACATTATCACTTAGTGTAGTTTTATGATCTAACAAAATGTGCAGAAGAAAGCAAACCTGATGAATTACCTAAACAATGTTCTACTGAATTCTGATCATATTTAAGAGCAAGTATAATAATTTTTTCAAAATAAGATATATTGAAAGAGAATAATTATTTTAGAACAAGAACTAAAATTGGTTAGATTGAGAACAGTTGAATATATATTGATAAGATTGAATGAAACTTACATGTTGATGAAGGAGGTTAAGTGTGACCAAAGAAAGAGCATTGCCAATAGGAGTATAAGAGAGTCACAAGTGAAACTAAGCAAGGTGTAATCCATCTTCACATAGAATAACCACAACAAAGTTACACCAACAATAACACTTGTTGAGATACTCTTCTTTCTCCATAGTATAACATCAGCAACTAAACACACAAAAGCACAAGTTTGTCATTAATTTCATCACAATTTCAATAATAAAAACAAATTCAAAACTAGCAAATGAGTTAAACTCCAAAGTGTTTTTTGAGATTGGCTGCGTACACTAAAGTAGTCTTCGAAATCCCAATTGCATCAATTACGTCTCTAAGATTGGTATAAGTGCAACATATTAATCCCTTAGTCCATTTTCCATCAAGTAACTCGTCACGTAGTTAAAGACTAACGTGGTAAATTTTTGCTGATTTTAAAGACGTAATTAGTACAATTGGGATCTCAATGACTATTTTAATTCACGTGGCCAATACGAGGGACCATTTTAGAGCTTAATTCCTAGAAAACATACCGTAATAAATTATGATACGAATAATAATAGAGTCTAACAAGAAAATTAGTAACAAGTACTATATGATCTTAATCTAAGCTGAGAAGCTGTTCTATTTGTTCTTAGACTCTAAGAGAGAGTTCTATTAGATTCAATGCAAAGAAGCAAAAGGGAATATATAAGAAGCACAAGAGAATATACCTTTTCCGGAGCCTAGAATGACATGGAGTGGCCGTTTCCGGCCGAACAAATGTCTCCTAGAGGCCGAGAGCAACACGTAGTGCTCGAAATCAGAGTCGAATTCCGAGTCATGATTGATATCATCATTATAATCTCTGCTACCAAGAAAATCTCTATCTGCAATATCCATGAAATCCGTTTCTTGAACCATAATTTATCCTCCTTTATTTGTTCTCCTATGTACCTTAGATCTCTCCTCCAATGTTACAAAAAAATACAGCAAAACCTGTAAAGAAAAGTATATAAATAAATAAATGACATCACCTATGAAAACAACATAGAATAGGTTAATAACAATATGTATATGTATATGCACATTGCATAAACAAAGATAATCAAATCCTAATAGTATCATATGCATAAACATTAATAAATTTGCTGGGTTGAATGATGAAGGGTACAGAAGAATAGAGATTAACATTATTAACAATTTAGTAGTTTGGTGATATTTTGGATCATTCAATGGGAGAGATCTCTGCCTTGTAGATCAGCAAAAAAGCAACAAATCTCAGGAAAACTGAGCTTGAACCCTCAATGTTGTCACGTAAGCAACTATGATTTTGATGAAATTAACATGCTTGAAATTGGTTATAGTAGTGAAATGACATATAGATTTGTGTAACTGATCAAAGAAAATTTTGTAATTATCCTCAAACATTTAACATTTTCTATCATATTACAATTTTTTAAGGTGGTATATGCTTAACTTATTTCTTTGTATTATGGATTAGAATTCTTATTTTTCCACTTTATATTCTTAAGTTTAAATTTTAATGCTATTATCTTTATAATAAGTGTGGTTAAACTATAAAACATATTTTATTATCTTCCTTTATTCACTTTTACTTTACTATATAAATCACATTACACCCGTTATTCTCTTCTATTTTTCCTATTTTCAATTTTAATCGCATTGTTCTTATTAGCTTGACACAGGCATGTGCCTATATATAAATATTTTATTTGTCAACCACATCTCCTTTTTTTTTTTGGACGATTCAATTTGCATTTTTGTCATAATTCGTTATAACGGTGGTTATTAGTCCTATAACTACTCTCTTTAAACTGAAAATTTATGCAGTGTCAAGATTCATAACAAATAGTAAAATTAAAAAATTTGATAATTAAAACTTTTAAAAATATTAAACCATTTTCTCTTGCGTTGCATGTGATACTTCTCTTTTGCACTATTTACATATAGAATAAATATGTCGCTTTTTATATCTTCATAATCTACTTTCAAAATTTATCTTTCCCTTTATTTTAAGAGTTTAATTTTAATGCACTGATATATAAAATATTTTATAGACGCAATCAATGTGAAAAGTAATTATTTTTGCTGATATAACATTATACAATTAGATGCATACATAAAACTACTTTACATTCACAGTACATCAAAATTAAATAAATAAAAAAAGTTAAGAAAAATGAAAGAAATATACATAAGAATATAGTCCTAAAAATACTAGTCACCACTCTCATGTCAATGCATCATAGCCACATGTCAATTTAATTTTCAAAAGAATTTGGAAATTAATTTTCCAATTACTAAATTGATATTCTACGTATCAAAACCTTTAATATCAATACAGTTCGCAGTACTCCGTAGGGCTGCAACCACAATCTATATTGCAACCTGTTATGGTTTTATATATATACTACTAAATAAGAAATGAAATGATAAATTTAAACCAAAGAAACAATATAGTGACATAATTTAAACAAACTCCCTTCCACTATAGAAAGATATGATACAAAACCGAATCAAATTTTAAACCAAAATCCAAATTCGGAAACATGTTTAAATATATCTGCTCACACACACAAGTGTGCACACAAAAATGGGGACTTAGTAGTCCCAAGAACTGCATCCACCATAGAGGTGAATCTGAACCAGAGCTTCATTCCCAATCATATACAATTGGCTTTCTTCTGAGTACCAAACCCATCATCAAAAAGGGCTCTTCTCTCATAGAGCATAGTGATGGTTGGGCCACCTTGGATATGCACGTTTGAATAGATTCATGCAAATAGTATCACGCTGTTCAAGAACCCCATTCAGAAGGCACTTCATTGCTCCTGAAACAACACAGCAGAATAATGATCACTGTCATTTAACCAAAAATTAAACAAGCTTTGAAGTACAAACTTCATCTACAATGTATCCATCGATTATAACTCGTGTGAAATTAGGCGCTCAAGTAAAAAATCCTCATAGAACCCCAGGGAAGCATTTCTCCCATAATTCCTATTACAGTGAGGAAATTAAACCAAACACAGTCCATATAATGTGTCACAAACTCATAATTGAGAATCAAGATATAAATACTTTCAACCTATATAACACAATTAGCTTGCCAGGTGGTTTATTAGCAATTGATGGTAAAGGTTTCAAACATAATTAACGTACCATGTGTGCCGACAGGCTCTTTGATCCGTCCACGAAGACCACGCTTTGTATAAAGCTCTACAGGCTGCAATCGCCATAAGAAATCTCATTAGGATGACAATTCACCAGATACATTTTCGGACAGTTTACTTTCAATATTCTGCATTATCATTCAAAGAGAATCTGAAGATTCCAGGAACTCTCACCTTAAACCATTTAACATCCTCTGGATTATAGAACATGTGTTTCACGGAGGCCTTGCGTTTTGATACTCTCTGGGGGTAACTGCACCAGGAAAATGATTAATTACTTCCAATCATCATCAAAATGTAAATTCTATCACTGTTGCACAGCGGTGAAATTGCAATAACACCATTTCTTTGGAAAAGGTGTCAATCGCAAAAGTTATCAAATGGTTGATCTTAACAAAAAATATCAACATACCCTGTCAAAATAACCCGTTTAAGGATTATCCTATCGGGATCAATGGACTTAAGTGAGCCAACGGCAACCACAGCAGGTGCTACATCCTCTCCAGTTCTTTTTAAGATGATTGAAGGAAGAGGTGGAAATGATATAGGCGCATAAATTGAAGCAACTGAAAAGCGCCCAGGATGCAGAAACCTCTCCATCTTGTTCTTGTCTGTATTGATATATTCACTAGAGAAAAGTGGCCTGCAAAAAAATCATTATTACCTCTACTGTTTCCTAAGATCTATTAAATGACATGGTTGTTCAAATAGACTACCATACCTGCCAACAAATTGCCGAAACCCAACATGAAATAATAACTCCTCCTTGGATTTGATGGGCAAATCATATGTTTCGTTCTTCTTCACACTACACAACAAAAGTGACATTGGGTTGGTAACATTTCTCTTGAATATTCAGGAATGGTCAATATTCTAGTAGGTCACTAGAAAGCTCCTAGGTCAAAAACAGTAGAATGGTCAAGCACCAAAATACCTGAAGTGAAGAACGGATACTTTTGATTCATGCTCAAGCAGGCCACATGCTGTAATCGGGGTTGTCTTTCCAAGTGCACATAATTTTGAAGCAATGGCACTGGGCACTTCCCCGATATGCAGCCTAGCATACGAGCCAACTGGTATACAGTCATCCATGTTTTCTTGCTCCTTTGCTAAAGCTTTAGCAAGAACATGTTTTTGTGTTCTCTTTAAGTTATCAAATTGAAATATTCTGCCATAATCTTGTGGTAGAGATTCCTGATTTTCATTAAACAAGGTCAGATTTTTTTGGTTGTTAACTACAATGACTTAATTAAAAAAATTTCTCCAAAATTCATGCACGTACTTTTGGATCCCATGAAGAAGTCCTAAAGGACTTGAGTCCTCGATATTTTGCAAACCGCTTCCTAGCAGGAACATCCATTGGTGTATCCACTTCATCCGGGAATTCTGCATCGAGAAAACTAGTTGGTTATAAGCGACAAACATGCATACAACTTCAGACACAGAAAGACCAACAACTAATCAATTTTGCACCAAAATTGCAATTGCAACAAATAAATACTAAACAGAACAAAAAGAAAAGCACCCTCATCTGCAGCATGTGCTTCTTTAAGTTCCTTAAGTTCATCTTCTATCTTCTCTCTTGTTATATTATCTGCCTCCTGTAAAACAAGAAAAAAATTGAGTGATGATGGTCCACATTAGGATCTATTGTCATCATTTAACCCAAAATTTAAACTAATGGATAGCTTTTGGTTTGATGAATTTCCCACACAATTCACCAGCAGTTTGCAAGTTTACATGATATAACATCATGCTCAAAAATATTGATTACAGTATCCAACATTGTTTAGTACACAACAGAAGTGTCTTAATCAATAAAATTCATTGTATAACCACTTAATAATATATTTGTTCAGCTATTCTTATTTGGACTTTACAAGGAATGCAAAATCCACATAATAATTAGATACAATTGGGCAGTTGGATTGATCCAAGTCATTGTCTATAAATAAATTATCTTCTCTCATCTGTACATACATGAATTAAAAGAAATGTCTTTGGAAATTCAGAAAAAGTTAAGCAGACAGCCAGCTGGTGACAAGCATTACCATACTAGAACTTACTATATATGTGCACCATATAAACTATAAAGGAGACCAAAATCCATATTGATTACATATAAATGAGACAAAGGACAAGACAACCATTTTAGTGATGTGTCTTACCATCATCACTGAATCAATGTCAGTTTCTTCATCAGAATCTCCAAACCTAACCGATGCTCCATCACCATCAAATTCAGTGTACTCTTTTCCTTCTTGACCATCTTCGTTTTGATCCAACACCATACCATCATCTTCGTCATCACCATCTGACTCCTCTGCATCAGAGCCATCAACAATCCATGCAGCCTAAAAACAAAAATAAAATCCAGGGATATTCAGTAAGCAATAATATAAAATAATCTAAAAAATAGTTAAACCAAGTTAGGACCTGATATTCAGAAGTGCCTCGGGGAACAGTCCTCTTTCGTGTCTTCTTTTTCTTAAGATCTTCATCAGCCTTAGCAATTTCAGCCTCTGTTGGCCACGTCTAAGAATATGGAATGATGTCATATCCAAAAAATTGCAAGTTAATACATAAATAGAAGCAAATAAAAAATTACAATTTTTACAAATGAGTAATACTGGAAACAGAATTGCATTATCTACCTGCTCCCCAGCAAGAGGATCAGGTTCATTCTCGACAATTAAAGCTTCCTGTTTTTCAGGATCTGGGGCCAGACAACCAATGACCTAGAACATTAAAAAGGAGGAAAATCCAGGAAGAAGGCAAATAAGCAGATATAAATGGTTAAGAAAAAATGAAAGGTCTACTTTAAAAAAGGAAGATCACAATATCTTGCATGAATAGCAGCTCTTCTTTTGGATGAAAAAAAGGGCCTGGGATACTGACTATCTCAATCCAAATGAATAAAAAAAAAAGATATTGTTGCACATATTTATATTGACATGTTTACACCAATGGTTCTTAATCTATTAATTTTGACATAAAGATGGATGTCCATACCTCCACGTCATTCATTTCATCCAAATCCATTATGTCCTGATTTTTCCTTGAATTCAAAGGAAAAGGGTCCTTAAGAACTTCTATTTTGGACAATTGGAAATCTCCCGCACCTGTTACATGAACCTGACAAAATGAAAGTGAGATGGCAAATAAACCACAGCAATTATAATTGCAAATCCATGACATTGATGGCTACCAATTGATTCACTGAGAGGCTACGAGCACGAAGGTAGCCGGTTAAAAGGAGAGTGCATTTTTCTGAGTCGCCATCAGATGCTGCATCGACCTGTAATTCACGGTATACATTTACTCAATACCAAGAAATCCATGTATACTCATAGCAACAACCAACATCTGAATCAAATTACAAAAATGGCTAGAAAATATACATTTGATGATAGAGGGTATGAGGTAAGGTAGTTGAGTTAATACTCAACTAGAAAAATATAATGAATAACTCAAAATACGATTAAACAACAACATTAATCTTTTAAGAAAGACGATCGGCATGAATTCAAAACCTTTTGAGCCATGAGGTAAGGTCGTTGAGCTCTCCAATGGGGAACTTTGAGCCGCTGCTCTTTAAAGAGCCACAAGAACTGCAATTGTAAAAATAGAAGAAATGTTCAGCTTAGACCATCAAAATGAACTTACGTTTGACGATATGTTCAGTATATAGAATTATAAATTCAGAATTTTCTTGGAATAATGGATGAAATCATTACCTTGTGCAGCTCATCCTTGGTATCAGCTGGATAAAACTTACAATCCTCGGGAAATTCAGAGGCGAGACTAGATGTGCATAACTTCTTTAGTTCATTTCTTTGTTTCAGCTCAGTGGGAAGATCCTGGAGGCACAGAATAAAAGTTACCCCTAAATATTAACAACCAAATAATGTACAAACTCCTGTAAAAAATTACTTCATAAGTTCAGCACATAATATTAGCATTAACTTACTCGAATAAAGACAACAGTGCTTGGTAAGCCAAGAGACCTAAATACAGAAAGGCATTGATCTCCAAATGAATCAATGTAGTAAGAATCAGTCTCTTCAGATAAAGAATTTATCGAGGCCACAAAAGCCAGCAGATCAGCAACCTAAAATACAATGTGAAAAGTGTCAGGTATAAGCACCTATAGACTCATGGATTAAGATTAAAAAAATTAAACAAAAATACCTTGGCCATTTCCATACATGCCAGTAGATCACCATGAGGTGCTTTGAGTACCTGTAGCATATACCAAAATCAAAATTGATCAATACCACAATATCCTATCCATCACATCATTACTAATTTCTGGGGGAAAAGGGGAAGGAATCCATTATTACTGTAGTTCTAGTCCGGTAATCAGAAGAAGCAACTGTTCCTGACGACACCCCAGAAGACGATTCTTTAGAAAGTAACGACAACAGATCATCATTGAGTGAATCTAAATCCACAGAAGCAGAAAGTCCAAAGAGAACCTGCCATAGTTAAGTATCCATTATACAGTTATCATTGGGGATGGAAGATGGAATACAATAAGCCAAGTTCAAAAAAAAACACCAACAAATGTGCAATTCAGTAGGACAGAGTGTACAGTTTCACTCACAATTACTCGAGGAGGACTTCTCGATCCACTGAGCTCTCTCTTTTCTTTCAAAACGGCAGCCCTCTTCTGGTCACGTATCTGTAAATTTAGCACCAAATGAGTGACTTTGGGAAAGAGAGTGTAGTGAGCATGGGAAAACATATACCTAAAAAGTTTTACACAAACATCAAATATTGAATTGCCACATCAACAGAAACAGTAGTCTTAACCACACACCATCTCAAAAGTAACACTACAAACCCAAGCATTTAATTGGATGATACCTTTATATTGTCAATGTCAATGCATAGCAACTTAAGCACATTGAAAAAACAAACTAATGGCATTATCATCTAATGCATTGTGATTGCAAAGTTACATAATTCCCTAAACCCTAAACTTTAATGGAAAAATAAAAAGCTCAATTTAGAGAAGCCTTGTTCAAATTACAAATTTACAACTATAATTAGAGAAAATAATACCATTTTATTTCGCTGAATTCTTGCGGCACGAGCTCCCTTGCCGACATTGCGCTCAGTTTTGACAACCGCAATTCTATCTAAACAATCCCATTGGGAATCCAAACACAAATCATGGAAAATTAAGAAACCAAAAAAAAAAAAAAAGAAAGCCAACAACAACACATAAAATCAATTATACAAAACCTTTAACAGAGGTTTTATGAACATTGCGAGAATGTTTTGAGGAGAAGCGTGACTTGTGAGCCTTATTGACTTGAACTCGCGACCCTCCCATGGTGGTCGCAGATGCTAGTTTTCAGACACAGTGATTCTAGGTTTGAAAGAAAAGCCAAAGTTTGAAGGAGGAAGCAAGTGACGAAAAACAAAGGACGGCGGCGACGGGCGGTGGTGGACGCACAACGGCGGTGGCGATAGGCGTAAGAGGTTTGGGTTTGAGGAGTGGCGGCAACTATGAGTAGGGTTTTAAGAGTTTACGAA
>NC_029785.2:2115085-2130317 GCF_000816755.2 Arachis ipaensis
TAGTTTATTTAAATATGGGATATTATATTTGAATTAAATTTTAAATAATTAATTTATCACATTATTTTTATTTTTATGGAACTATAAAATATAAAAAATAATTGTATAACGATTACTTTAACGGAAACAGTTGACCAATTGACGGGACAAATGTGAATCGTGATTGATTTTAAATTTTTGGAAGGATTAATTTAATGAAAAAATTCATTGGAGAATGAAAATGATGATCGACTCATCTTTAGAAGCTAATTTAACCATTAATCTTATATATTTTTTTTAAATATGGTAGATTATATTTTATTAATTATTGAAAAATAAAATATAAAGATGTCTAAAAATAAATATGGGAATTTTTCAAAAGCACTGCACTAAGAGTTTGTTTGGGTGAGTTTTTAAAAAAATATCTTTTTTCGAGTTATCTTTTTTTAAAAGATTTTATGGAAAAATAAAAGTAATTTTATGTTTAGGTATCTCATGCAAAAAGATCTTTTTATCTATCAATTATGTTTGGGTATAACGATATAAAAGTACTTTTTTGTTTATTTATTAGATGAAAAACATCCTTTTTTTTAAGAGAAAAAAGATCTTTTAAAAAAATGTAAATTACAGCTTCTCAAAAAAGATTTTTTTTTTTATTTTTCTAGTACTTTTACTTTTACTACTAGAAATTTATCAAACACGTTAAAAAAAATTCATTGAAAAAAAAAATTTTTAGCAAAATAATGGCATCCAAACAAGCACTAAAAGTGTCAAAAAACGAAGAAAAATCTTAAAGAAAAAATAATGATAAATCAAATTGAATAAAACTAAAAGTTTGTTTTACGAAGAAGACGACCTAAACTGAGAATTCTTTAAATTTTACAGAGCAATTTAACAATTCTTTATATTTCATTAATCCTACATTTTACACCAAACACAATATAAATACTTAATCGAGTTTCTGTCTCCTCGTCTAAGGTATTGAGCCTTAGAGATTCTTTAATCCGTTTTCAGTTTTTTTATAGGTTTGTTGCCAATTGATTTTTACATGAACAAAAGTAATAGGCCTATTAGTTCTCAATTGGTTTGGTTCAATGGACCAATTTAGTCAGATTTTCAAATAGCTGAAATTGAGAGAAAAAAATTAGAATGAACCCACGTGATTTCCAATACTACAACATCATAATTATAGTTGATTAAGCATTGATTATTGCATATAATTTTATAGCTCGTCCTTTTTTTGGTGACTATTATTATAGCTCATCCATTTGAACCACCACCCTTCAATCTTCACATTTGAGGTGCAAAATAATTTGTTTTATCATTCATAAATGTGCACATTACTTGCATGAAAAATGTTCGTAGTAAATGGGCATACTCAATGAATACATAATGTTTAGATGAACATGTATTAAACCTTATTAAGAATGGTTGTGGAAGATTTAATTATATGTACAAGGAACTTCATTTTCCCTATATCCTTTTGTGTAGTGCCTTGAGTTCTTCAACCTTGAAGCCAAATTGATATGAATAATGTATTGGAATCTTGAAAAGTTGGAAAATCATGATTAGCAATATCAATCTTCAGAGGCTGTTAAGCCAGCAATTTCTTTAAGTGGCTTCCACATAAACTTTCTCCTAATCATTGACACAAACATGACAAGTTAAGCAAATTCAATTCCTAGGAAACAATTTTTGCAGCAAAAAGCATGGCAATTTCTAAAGAAATCATCTAATCAAGAAAAAGGTTTAAAATTGAAAAAATAATCAGGATAAAAAATGACTACACCTTATTCCTCAAATTAGAATTGGCTACTTTGATCAAATAATATCACACTTGTCGTATAAATAACAAAAAGAAGGATAACAATATATGAATATTTAAAAGTGAGAGTCAATTAAATGCTTAACAAAATCCAATAATAAAGGTTTATAATTCAACTATAAAAAAAATGTCAAATTCTAAGAGTAAGCATGAATTAAAATCATTTAGGGTGTGTTTGGTTTATATTTTTTCTATTTTTATTTTTAATATTTTCTATTTTTAGAATTTTGTGAAGAAAAAAGAAAAAACAGGACGTAAAAATAAAAAATAGGATTTTATTATTTTTACTATTTTCTCTTTTTCCTTTTCAGAATCCAAAAAACAAAAAACACTAAAAATAAAAAATAAAAGTGGAAACCAAATGCACTTTTAACAGCTGATTGAAAATTATGAATGAATTTTACTTAGGATTTAGGACACAAGAAAGAAGGATTTGATTTGGGATGGGATTAGAAGATTGGGGATGGGCTTGCCAGCCAGCCCTGCCCCGCCCTGCTAAGGTCTGCGAACTAAGCATTGAGGGTTTGGCAGGTTTTGTTTGGTAACAGACTTAATTTTTCAGCCCATTTCACTTTTCTCTACGAGTTAAATGAACCAATTTGGCAATTTTTGATCTATTTGCCAACTCTGTTGTTGAACGTATTTTTCTTTGAGAAGTTTACTGTTACTGAAGCACACTCTTTGTAAGTTAAGTATTAATACTAGTCTTGGTTGATGTTTTATTCTTTTTTTAATTCTAATAATGAGTAAACCACTAATTTCGCACCTAAATTATCATAACGCTAACAAAAATGACCCCTTGTTTATAATGATCCAACTTCTAGCATCTTATGAGCATACTAAAAGTAAGGTGTTACTACCTATGCCCCTATAACTCTAACTCTTTATTAAATAAAATATGAGTCTGATTCGTTGTTGATACGTAAGCATCTTTTCTCTATCTTCTATTTATTTTAGATAAAAATTTATTGAGTTTTAATTAAATTTTAGTGTTTGAAACCTCTTGGATGCTACTTTGAGTTGCTTTAATGTTTCAATTATTTCAGGTGAAGTTTTGATTGGTTTGGCAAAGTTTGTGTCCAAGAAAAGAGAAGAGTTTGGAATCTGCCAAGCTGGTGCTAAACACAGACCTGGGCATTTAGCGCCAGCAAGCCAGAAAAGCAAGGGAGATCTCTCCCCGCTAGTGTGTTAAACGCCTAGCCTGACGTTTAGCGCCAACCAGTCAGAATTGAAAGAGGAGTTTCTGCCCCCTAGGGCGCTAAGCGCCGATCCACTTTCCCCAAAGGAGCATCTTTAGATGGATTTGGATTTTAATTGTTATATTTTATTTTGTTTTAGTTATTTTTATTTACAAACAAAATCTTTTAGATTTAGAATTTATTATTTTATTTTAGTTTGAAATCAAATTAGGAGATATAAAAGGGAAAAGATTTGGCCCTTCAGGGGGATCTTCTCATTTAGGCACTTTCACATTTTCTGATCCCTAGTTTTCTCTCTGAGTCATGAGCCACTAAATCTCTTTAGTTAAGGTTAGGAACTCTATTTGTTTCTATGGATTAACACTATTATCATTCTATTTTAATTAATGCATTGATTCAGTTTCAAGGATTACTTTCGTTCTTCATCTCTTGAATCTGTGTATATCGGAAGAATAACCTTTATTCTATATGAACCTCTTTTTTTCCGTAAAATTATAAAAACAGAAAATCCTAAAAAATAAAAATACAAACCAACCGCACTCTAAGTTTAAAAATGTGTTTCTTATTTTTTATGAAAAAATAGCCTATATAACGAGTAAATAATTAAAAAAATAAAAAAATAAAAATCGAAAATCTTACCAGTTTCCACATTCAGCAATGACTCTCACATTAGGGCGAAGAGTTGGCAGCAGAGCAAGGAACTGCAATTCTGCCTTGGAGAGAACCTGTTATAGCCAAAAACAAAATTTACATAGAGAATTTCTTAATGGAGCTTGGAACACCATGTGCAACTATATATTGGAAACATTTCAAGTGCACCGGAAATACTGGTGCTCCAGTTATTTTAATCGTTGATTTGAATTATAAAAAATATATATAATACATATTAATTGCAATCAACGGTTAAAACAACTGGTACACCGGTACTTCCCGGTGCACTTAAAATGTTCCCTATATATTATACTTGAAGCTATTAAGAATAGGTCATCATCTCTTAACAAAATCTTTCTTTTTTTTTTTTTTTACACAAATATATAAAGGGGGTATATTAACATGAATAAAACTGTTGGAATAATCCACACCTTAGCTTCAATTATCCACACAACTAGTCCTTTGGCCTTTGGTGGAAGTGCTTGTAATCTGTAATCAACTTCAGGTGGGAAATACCATCTTGCTATTGGTTGCTTCCCAATATGAGGCTAAACATTCATATCCAATATCAACATTATTCTAATGTAAGTTTGAGTATTAACATTAAAGAAAAAATTAAATCAAACACATTCTCAACTTTGATGTAAAAAAACTTTTAATCAATCTATCAAAAATTTAGTGTAAGTTATAGACATATGTTATATTAGACAGATTAGTTATTGGTATCAAATTATCTAAACAATTTTACCTATTATTTCACATGTTAATTAGTAATAATATCGTACAATTGTATATTAATTATAATTTTGTTGTCATAAAATTCGTAATTATAATCACAACTATAAGTACAAAATAAAAGTGAAGAAAGTCTTCATGTAAAGTTGTTAGTTAAAAGCTATTTGATGAATTGACATATTTGACAAAAGGTGAAAACTTATGTGCAGTCGACTTCACCTGAAGTGGATAACTAAGAATCATTAGATAATTTGACTGATTTGACTAAATTTTCATCTAATAGAAGTCGACTGCACCTGAATATCCACCTTGATAAAATTGTTATCTAACAATTCTAAAATAACAATTTCATATTAAGATAACTGTACGTGAATTTTTACCCAAAGAAAAAAACACTTACCGGACAAACCGGGTAAACCTTGGTGAGGGTGGTTTCAGGATCGCCAAGGCCGCGAGCCGAGAGGTCAAGAAAGTAGTAGCCTTGTCGCCGGAGCCGCGACAAGTACCGGCCTTCATAACCACCTTCATGAGGAGAGTAAATTGCAAGTGCTTTGTGTTCTTCAACATCTGAAAGCCACTTTCCAAGATCAAGCTTCAACAAGTCCCCTCCTATGAAGTCCTCTATACCAATTCCATTACTATTACTACTACATTTCACACCAAAATTTACCATTTTGCCCTTGTTGCCAACTCCACCATGTTTTCTTCCTCTCCAACAACCCCCCATCATCACCCCAACGGTGTTATCATGAAATTTGGACATTGTAACATTGAAACATTTTGGTCCTCCATAACCATAATAACTCAAGCTAGCAACACTGCCTAACATTTTTGTGCTAAAGATAAATAATTAATTTTCTTTTTCAATGGGGGTTGAGAACCATTGTATTTTTTTTCCCGGTGTGATGTAACATGAAAGAGAAAATATTATTGGTTAGAAGAACAAGAGTTTATGGCAAGATTATATATGGTGTGTGGTGTATGGTGTAGAAATGAGATAAAGTGATCAATGGCCGTGGCTTTTTAGATATTCTTTTAGTACTTATACTTTTAAGATTTTTGTATATAAATTAAATAAATGTATTATTTACGGATATAAATAATTTCCAGCGTTTTTACCAAATTGCATCGTATTACTTATTTTGTTTACACAGTAAACGAATTGATTTTGAATGTGCAAACGAAATAAGGTTGAAAATGTAGCGGTCGTATAACGTTTGCACACGTGTTGTGTAACGTTCCTATTTCGTTTACAGTGTAAACAAAATACACTCAACATTAATTCGTTTACAATGTAAACGAATAAGAGTAGGAACGCCTATATATAGGAGTTTCGTTCACAGCGCCACCAAAAGTAAAAAACTTTTCATTTTCTTCACTTTTCTCCCATTTTATCCTTCTCTGATCAAACCTACGAGTCACCTAAAGATTATGGTGCGCGCCGATCAACCTGATGCTGACATTAATAGGCTGAACGCCACGTGGCACATTACTGGAGCAGAGGACTTTGAGCTTAGACTTGTTTTTCGTTTAATGTTTATGTTAAATATGACATATGTTGCCATATTAGTTCTAGCAATATATTATTGTAAGTGGTTTGAAAGATCCAGTACGATGTTAGGAGAACTTTGACATGAATTTGGTAGGTAAAAATTTATTTGAGTTTGTTTTTAACTACCTTAGTTATAAAAAAAAAGGTTACTTAGATATATTGGAAAACTTAATTATGTATGAATATGTACCTTATAAATTAGATGGAAAATAGATGTTGTTATTATTTGTTTAAGTGATTATGTTTGTTTACTTTAAATTACATAGACGTTGATGACGAAAAAAATTAATTCTTCCATAATAACTACTGGCAAGTGTACCGGATTGTATCAAGTAATAAAACTCACAAGAGTGAGGTTGATCCCACGGGGATTAAAGGATTAAGCAATCAATAGTAAGTTGATTATTCTAGTTAGACAAGCATAGTTGGATGATAGGTGTAAACCCCGTTAAATTAGTAAATAATTTGTCAATAAATTAGTTTTTAATAAAGAAGATTAGAAATGTGAATATTATATTAAATTAGGATAGAGCTCATCGAAACGAGAATTTCGACACTAATTTCAAAGAAATCGGTCCAAGATTAGACCGAACAGGCCGAACCAGTTAAACTAGGCCCAAACTGGGCCCGTGTGCCCAACTGGAACAGCCTTTAAATGAGCTAAAGCTCATTAACTCTCCCAATTCAGCAACAGCGACGCTGAATGCAGCAGGGAGAAGAAAAAGGGTCTGAACCCTCGTTCCAAGTTCAAAGCGCCGTAACTTTCCGATCCGAACTCCGATCGCCGCATCGTTTGCGGCCACGCAACTACCGCGTCGAGCTCTACGCTTCTACCGGAGCAATTTTATTGGTAACTTGCTTATCTACCCTCAGCCTCTTCTTCCCCATTTTTTGGAAAATTAAGTGGAGATATTGAATTTCTTTACTCTTTGATGTTTTAGGATCCAATTAACTTGAGGAAAACGTTCACTCTTGCTTATGTGAAACATGGGTAAGGTGAGGATACCATAATTCCATTTTAATTTTGCTAAATTTATATTTTGAGTATTAAATTGGGTAAATATGCATTATAAATGTGTATTAGGTTGTGAATAAATAATTGGAGTTTGAAATTGTGAATATTGGAACTTGGAGGAAGTTGAGCCTAGAGTTTATTGAGCTTTTGAGGGGCTGTCTTGGTTTTAATTAAATTGCTTTGGTCGCTACATGAAAATCAGCCAAGGTATGGTTTAGGTTTCTTGCATTTAATATATAATGTTCTGTGAAAACTTAGGCTAAAAGACCATAGGATAAGTTGGAATGCGGGTGTATAATTAATGTTTAGTAATTTGATTGATGAACGTGTTTGGTTTGGTTTGGTGATTTGATTGTGTGGAGATTATGTTGGTGATTTGAATTATTGATCAAATGGTTACAAGTGTATTGAAGGAAGCATGATGAACATGAAATTATGTAATATTATTGAATGGTGGTTGATAAGATGATGTAGAGTTTATTTGAGTACTGTTGTTGGTGTATTGTGTTGGTATTGTAGGTTTGGTAATGCATGGAATGGAAAATCTTGAATGAAAATAAGGTTTGAAGAATTTTGTAAAAGTTGGTTTTTGGCCGAACTTCGGCAAGGCATAACTTGGCTTCCGGACCCTCAATTTGTTTCCAACTTATTTTAAAGTGAAAATTGGTTTCGTGAAGTTTATGCCGTTTGAAGAACGGAAGGAAAACGATTTAAAACGATCAAGTTATGCTCGTCGGAAGTTTTGGAGTGTAATATGTAATTCTGCAGGTGAGTTTTCCATGTTTATGCAGCTCTCTGGTTGATCAATTTTTTTTAAAGACGCACACCCACGCGTACGCGTAGCATGCAATTCGACTGTGCGTATGCAAAAATCCCTATGCGTACGCGTAATGAGCCAGCATGCATGTCCACGCGTACGCATGGCTCACGCATACGCGTGACATGAAGTACTCACCTACGTCTACGCGTAAGCAAACATGATTTTTGAGTTTTAAAACCTTATTTCAAACCTCTAAACCTTTATTTTCATTCCTTTAGTCATAAATAGTGGTGTTAAACCTGACAATCAGATGAAGCTAGGAAATGGGGATAACTTGGAGGTGAAATAAAACTAAAAAAAAAAATGATGAATTGATTATGAAATGTTACGGATGATTATATATGATACTTGGCTTGATAATTATTTTGAATGATCATGTATGATACTAGGCTTGAATGATTAAATGATCTGAGATACAAGATTCCCTGGGTAAAGTACCGTGACTTGCCACCGCGTGTACCAGGTTGAAAACTCGATACTCTGTTGACCCTATGACGTAAGGGTAACCGGACACTTATAAATTCCCGGGAATGTTAACCCCATTGAGCAATATTGATTATTTGAGAAAAAGCTATGCATAGACTCTTGGGGATGCACGTCGAGGGACAGTCTAAGGTTTTTGGACTTGTCGGGTTAGCTGGATAATCGACAGATGAGCCTCATCAGCCTTAGGATAGGCATGCATCATATGCATACTACTTGAATTACTTGTTTGTGTATTAACTGGGTGTGCCTAAATGTACTTTCCATGCTAAATGTATATTTGTTACCTGCAGTATTTGTAACCTTCTTGTGCTTGCCTTTATTTGCTTGTTTGTCTGTGAAACGCTAACGGAGATGGAGGTATGGAGGAATGGCAGTACGAGACTTAGATTTACGATTAAGTTAAATTAGGTTTAGATACTCTTAGTAAACCACCTTTTATGACTTCTGTTTAATACTTTAAGCTCTATAATCTGAGTGTCGGCGTTCTAGGATTGCCTCTGGCATTCCCATGACCTTATATATTATGTGTGTGACACATTTACCATACTGAGAACCTCTGGTTCTCACCCTATACTATGTTGTTATTTTTTAGATGCAGGTCGAGAGGCATCTCGTAGGCGTCTGGACTCCTGAAGTGAAGTGGTTATTGGGTTATTTTGTTGTACAGTGATATATATATGTGTACTTAGCTTTTTCTCCGCATAAATTATTCTTTTTGATCCTCTTAGAGGTTTATGGAGAGACAGGATTTTGTTTATGTATATTTGAGTTTTGGATATGTATGTATATATGTGTAAATATTCTCCGGCCAGTCTTGGCTTCGCAGGCTGAGTTAGGAGCTCTTTATTTTGTATCTTTGGCACTCTATTCCTACTTTTGTTATCTTATGTTCGATAGTTATAGTTTTCTTAACACGCAAGTTAACTCATTTCTTGAGCGTTGCGCTTTTATTTCACGACTTTTGTTTCATCTATTCTTCAAGGCTCCTTGTATATTATAACCTTTCTGCTATTATATGTATATATTATGTTTTAGAGGTCGTAATATGGTGCGAAAATTTATAACCACAAGTGCACCGAATCGTACCAAGTAATACCTCAGGTGAGTGAGGGTCGATCCCACGAGGATTGATGGATTAAGCAACAATGGTTGATTAATTTACTTAATTAGACAAACAGAAAAGAGTGTTTTAGTATTCAAAAGCATAAAACAATAATTCAGAAATTTAATAAAGCAAGCAGTAAACAGGTTGTGAAATACGTATGGAGAAACAGTTAAGGCTTTAGAGTTATCTATTTTCCGGATTGACTTTTCTTATTAATTTATTTCAATCATGCAAGATTTAATTCACGGCAAACTATATGTGACTAGACCCTAATTCCTTAGACCTTTCTAGTCTCCTCTAACTTTCATCAACCGCCAATTCCTTGGTCAATTAATTCCAATTAGAGGGTGAAGTTCAATTCTAGTTTATATGCCACAAAAATCCTAATTATCCAAATATAAGATGATTATATGTCACGTATCCCGTTAAGTCCAGATAATCAGAATTTAGGAGAAATTATTTTCAAGCTGTTGTTCAAGTAAAGAGTTTTTCCAAGTTATACAAGAACTCAATTAGAAAGAGGGGTCATACTTCCGTTCCACCCAAATTCATGAAATAAAGAACGAAAACAATTCTTGAAATATAAATCAGTACATGAATTAAAATAGAAAAATAATAGTATCACTCCATATAATAGACAGAGCTCCTAACCTTAACGGTGGAGGTTTAGTTGCTCATAGTTCAGAGAGAAAATAAGGATTCTGGTTAACTGTAAATTAGGATGAGGTGGAATAAAAAGTGGAATAATGTTGGGATCCCCCTTCAAAGAGAAGTTCCTTTTTTTTTTTTATATCTAATCCTAATTAATTTAAAATCTATTTTCTAAAACTAAAATAATATCTTTTCCTATCTTAAAATTAAATTTTAAATCTGAATTAACAATTGAATCAATCAGCGTTTTCTGTGTTTTCTGCACGTGGCGCATGTCACGCATACGCGTCAGTCACGCGTACGTGTCGATGGTCTTCTTCGCGTGTCACGCGTACGCGTCAGGTACGCACACGCGTCGTTGTGCAACTTCGCTTTTCACGCGTACGCGTCAGGTACGCGCACGCGTCGCTCTTCGTTGTCATCTCCTTTAATTCTTGTGCTGATTCCGTTTGTGCAAGCTTCCTCTCCATCATTTAGGCCATTCCTGCCCTATATAGCCTTCTTCTCTTTTTCTGTGGAAGCTCCATCAGATCCAATCAAATGCTACCTAAAATAAACATAATTGCACAAGACTCAAAGTAGCATCCATAGTGGCTAAAAGATAATTAATTCTTGATTAAACTCAACAAATTACATCCAAATTCACTAGGAAAAGATAGAAAAGATGCTCACACATCACAATACCAAACTTGAATTGTTGCTTGTCCTCAAGCAACCAAACTAATATAGGCTTAGAATGTGAATTTGCATGAGAAGGAAAGTTCGATTAAGCTCATGTCTCTTCTTATAGTGGGTTTACAACTGCAATCTTTAATAGTTTTGGCATCTCATTCTCCTTTGAATCAGAAGGATGTCACTGTCATTCGAAATTAGAATCCGGATAATATTATGAATTCCCTTATCTTTTGTAACTCAATTTAACCCTTGAACACATTAATTTTTCTTTGATTCTCTTTTCTTTGGTGCTTTGCACCTTGAGCCTAGCCGTGACTTTAAATGTTTTGTCTCAAGCTTCACTTGACACAGAAACACCACAAGCACTTAACTGGAAAACTCTTTTGAAGTTTTGATTTTTCTTTCAGCTACTCCTAGACAGTGGTGCTCAAAGCCTTTGGCATACTCTACTAATTGCAATTGATCTCGACTCTAAATGTTTTGTCTCAAGAACACCACAAGCATATGACTAGGGAAACAACTCTTTGAGCTTTTAATCATGTCTGACCTCCCTAGTCATTGATGCTCAGAACCTTGGACCTTGCTTTTATATTCTTTTTTATTTTTTTATTTTTATTTTTTTTTGCTGTTTCTTTTGCTTCAAGGATTAAATTTTTTGTTTATTTCAGAGAAGTCATAATAATTCTCTAAATCCTTGTTCCTTGTACATCAACATTCTTTGATTCAAATTTAAATATGCACTGTTCATGTCATGCATTCAGAGTCACAGAAAATACCACCACATTTGAATAAATGAGACTACTCTAAAAATTAAACTCAATTTCTCATGCACTACATCTTTTCTTCTTTCTTTTTGATTTCAAGCTCAGTGGGCAATACATGAGACACCTTTCAAAATCAAAGCGACTAACAAAAATTTTGAAAATAACATAACTAAACTGGAACCTAGGAATCTAACTAATAAAGGATCATGCAATAAACGAGACAAAATAGCAGAAAACCGGAACATAACATAGTAAGAGTATAGAATGAAAGGAATTCAACCACCTCAGTTATCCTAGTGGCCATTTTATTCTTCAGGCTGTGTTCCTCCGTGAAGATAATTCGCTTCCCTTTGGTACCATAAAATTAAACAGAAAAAAAAACATTAGCGAAGCGACAACACCAAACTCAAAGGTTTGTTTGTCCTCAAGCAAAGAAAAAATGAAAATAAAAACAAATAGTATGATGAAAGAAGAATAAAAGGATAGAAGAACAAGAGAGAATTAGGATTCGGGGGTGGATAATTTGAAATCAGGCGCTGAGGTGGTTTAATTAGGCGTCGCATGTGACGCGTACGCGTGAGGGACACGTACGCGTGGATCGCGTGATTTTCAAAGTGACGCGTAAGCGTCTGGCACGCGTACGCGTGCCCTTGGTTTGTGCGAATCGCGCAAAGGTAGCCTCGTGCATGCACAACTCTCTGTTTGCGTGGCATGGGAACCAAAATTCTCATATGACGCATGCGCGTCAGCGACACGTACGCGTGGATGGCCATTGTGGGAAAACGACGCGTACGCGTGATGGGGCTTGTGCTCCCAGCACAATTCCAACCCACACCATCATAACTCTCTGGCCATACACCCATTTACGCCGATTTGCAGGGTCATGTGTACGCGTCAGGGACGCGCACACGTGGGTGGCTAAAAGCGCAAACGACGCGCACGCGTGAGGTACGCGTACGTGTGGGCTTGTTTGTGCGCAAAACATAGTTCCAACGCCACTCCTGCTCAACTCTCTGTTCATTTCTTTGGTGTTGTGTACTCATGCATGACGCGTACGCGTCAGCGACGCTTGCGCGTCGAACACCCTTTTTTTTTTTTGAAATATCCAGTTCCTGTTCTAAAATAGCTGCATAATCAGAAAAACAGTAAAAACTCAATAAAAATCAAATAAGTAAGAAAACTACTACTACGAAAAATAATTAAGGATACGAAATTATCGGGTTGCCTCCCAATAAGCGCTTCTTTAATGTCACTAGCTTGACGGTCAGTTCTGCTAATTCAGCAGATGAGTGGACCTCTGGCGATCAATCTCGCCTCCAAGATAGTGCTTCAACCTCTGGCCATTCACTGTAAATTTTCTGTCAGAATTCTCTTCCTGTATTTCCACATAACCATATGGTGAAGCTCTGGTAACCACAAACGGTCCTGACCACCGGGATTTCAGCTTCCCGAAAAAGATTTTGAGCCTTGAATTATACAGAAGCACTCTCTGTCCTAGCTCAAAGACTCTGATGGAAATCTTCTTGTCATGCAATAACTTGGTTCTCTCCTTATAGAGCTTGGCATTTTCATAGGTTGAATATTTGAATTCATCAAGCTCATTCAACTGAAACATTCACTTAATTCCTGCAGCTTCTGAATCAAGATTCAGATACCTGATTGCCCAGTACGCTTTATGCTCCAGCTCAACTGGCAAGTGACAGGCCTTGTCATAGACCAACTGATAAGGGGACATGCCAATGGGAGTCTTGTACGCTGTCTGGTATGCCCAGAGAGCATCATCAAGCTTCTTAGACCAGTCCTTTCTTGAAATACTGACGGTCTTCTCTAGAATCCTCTTAAGTTTTCTGTTGAAAACTTCAACCTGTCCACTTGTCTGAGGGTGATAAGGGGTTGCCACTTTATGACGGACTCTATATCTCTATAGAAGAGAGTCCAACTGTCTGTTACAGAAGTGACTTCCTCCACTTTTAGTGACGTTTAAGGCTTGAAACTTAAACCCCAAGTGCTTCCATATTTTTTGCTGTTACTACACAAAATCCAAAGGTAATTATACTCCATATTACATGTATTTATCAAGCTAAAACAGAGACAACTCACCAAATTTTTAGATTTATAAAACAAGCACAAATTCACCATAAAGTGGCTCATATGAACACCGAAAACAAGCACAAACATATTCTAACTAATTCTAATCCTTACCTTTTATTTAATTCAGTTTGTAGACTTTTCACACACTAGAAAATATACACATAAAGATAGAGGCGCGACTAGTGGTGGTGCAGTTTTATTTTTTGGCCAAAAAGCGTCTCAAAAAGTGTTAGAATTTGATCGCTTTGAGCTTGAATTTGTATAGTTCCTTATGTATACTCCATATGAGTTTCAAAAGATTTTTTTAGACACATAAGAGGACAAGAATCCATCATGATCACTGCTAAAAAAACAAAAAAGAATAGAGAAGGAACAAGAGCTCACCTTGTTGAATTTTTGGAAACAAATGCGAGAATCAGTGAAAACGGACAAGGAATTGTGTTTGTATGTCTTGGATTCTTGAAGAACACTTGAAGAACAACGGAAGAACAGTAGGAATGAGGGCTGAAATGTCAAGAAGGAGTGCAGAATTTCACTATTTTTCTTTCTCTAAAACACGGTAAAAAAGGTAACAACATGCATAGTATTTTTGAATTTTGTGACCAATGCTTCCTTAAATAAAAAACTAAGGTCTTGCTAAATTTATGATGGTAAAAGAGGCTAAAATTTTCATGGTCAAGGGCTGGGCTTTAATTAAGAAGGGGCATGAAAACGAGGAAGCTAAGCTTGATCAACGTTGTGTATCGAGCTTATTCGCAATTAACCGCAGTTAGTTACTCGAGGTTAAAAACACAACAGAGATGGGTGAGGTTTTGAGATAATCTCGGCTCAGAGGCTGAGAGGGAGGGGCGTGTTGCTTGAAAAACAAGCAAGAGGATTTGAGGTCTCTAGGAATCGTTTACGGAATACTAGCCAAAAATTCGATTTGGGTAATTTTTATCATGCGGTAAAATAATTAATTGCTAATATTTATTTTTAAAAGAGTAAATCATGAATTGATGACTAATATAAATCTCATACATTCAGTTGGGTAAAAATTATTTTTACCATTGATTTTGAGGTTTTTGATTACTAGAGTTTTTTTCAGCGCATGCAAAACCGTCACTAAACGTGTTTTTCCGTCTCAAAAAGTCTCTAGTAAAAAAAAATTAAACCAATGGTAAGCTAATATTTATTATTTACTAGTCAAATTTGATCCAGATGGATTAATTACCCTCATAAAGTCAATTTTGACCTTATTAATGGTATTTTTTATTTTTTTTAATTTTTTTACTATTAGACCTACCTCACTATTTTTTGTTGGGTTATAGTTCGAGATTTTGCGAAATAAATTTTAAAATAGTCAAAAAATTATGTTTACCAAAAATTGAGTTTTTACAGCTCAATAGCGTCGTTTGATCCATGTAACCAACCCTACCTAATGGGACAAAATTTTGTTGTTGTTGTTTGTCCAGAATCTGCTATAAGATTTTTAACTTTGAATTTTAAAAACGTCTTTTTACTAGAAGAGGTTGATAAATTATTTTGGGATTCAAATTCTAATGATAATGATTTTTTTAAAATATTTTTTCATTACTAAAATAAATTTATAAACTTAAATTAATTTATTAATAAATATAAATATTATAAAATATAATTAATAATTTCGCAAAAAAATTAAAAGTATAATACAAATATAAAATAA
>NC_029785.2:2130324-2132470 GCF_000816755.2 Arachis ipaensis
GATCAAAATTATTTTTATAGTGAAAAAATTATAATTTAATACTATATACTACTTGAGAATTTATAAAATTTAATGGGGCACTTGTCCCTACATGCCCCTACATTCAAAAGTAGATCCGTCTTTGTTTCCAGTAGTTTCATCTGCGATTCTTTCTAACAGTTTCATCTGCACTCGTTCCAACAGTTTATACAATTTTTTCTTTTTTATTTTGTTATTTTAAATAAATTTCAAACTCAAGTTGTCACTTAAATTTGAGAAAAATGTTAGGATATATTAGGATCAATTCGCTTTTATTATAATTATTTAATGTATATGAATATTTATTATAGAATATTACGTTTTTATTATTTTGGTTCTTTTAGTACCTATATATAAATATCTTTTTATATTATATTATTCTACAACAATTTGAATACATACAAATTCTTTTTCTATTGTTTTCTCTTACCCTTTCTAACTGTATTTAAGTTTATAATTTAAGATTTAAAATTAAGAATTTATGATTTAAGATCTACATTTAAAAAAAATTAAAAAATTAATTGATATTAACTCAAAAAAGTTAATTACCTAACTTTAATTTTAAAATCTATTCTTAAACCATATGTTAAGAAACTTTTAATTAAATTATTGGATGAATTTTTTTTAATAAAAGAAAAAAGATTTTTGTTAATTTATATTTTAAGGGTATATGTTAAGAACATTATAAAAAAATATTTTATAAAAGTTATTAAAAAATAAATTTTTGAGTAGAATGATAATCAGATTCTTAAAAAATTTGATTTTGAACTAATTAGTCTTTGAAAAAAAAATATCAATTTGGTCCTCAACGATAGTAAACAGTAGACACGTGATGTCCTTCTATTAATTTATTATGTAAAACTTAATGGTGGTGTTTATACATACCGTTATCTACTATAATATGTTTATTTTATGAAAAATCGTCATGCAGATAATAACTTTTGAAGTAAAATTTTACCTATTTAGATAGAATTCGTAATAAATAGAACGTAATTGATAAATGTTATGTGAAAACTCAAAAGATAATAAATGTTTCACTATCTAAAACTACATTATTTTTATGTTCATGTGGCAGCAATAGAACATGCACCACTGTAGACAATGAAACAGATGGACAATTCCGTTTTGATATGTGCTATCCTTTGATGCCTTAATGGAAGAAAATACATGTCCGCCATTTGTTATCGTGGATGATCTACTTGGTACTTTTTTTTTCAAGAACTAATTAGTTCGGTCAAAATCTTTAGAGGTCTAATTGTTACTTTACTTCAAATTTTTTATATTTTCAATGCATTGAATACATAAAAAAAAAAACTATTATTGTATGTTTAAAGTTTAATATATATCTTAAAACATCTCCAATTGAGTGTTTTTAGAGTATCACTTTTGATACTTTTAAGAAATAAATTGATTTAGAAATAAAATTTGCATTGGAGTTGATTGATGAAATGAATTCGATATCATCTTAGAGATATGGTATCACCTTAATGAATAACCAATAAAATTTTGTCATTCATATAATTATATTGATGAAAATAATATAAAATTCTAACTAATCTAAGACTAAATATTGAAGGAACAAATTTCACTTTTAATTTTAAATTATTATTTATAATATATGATTCTACAAATATTTATATGTTATTTTATAAAATCTAAAATAAAATTAAAATTAAATATAACATTGAAAGAATATAAATTAATTAGCTAAATCCCAAAAAAAAAATAGATAATGATGAGAGAGAAAACCAACTATTTTAATTTATTGCTTGGTACTATTAAATGCTAGTGTCATTAATAGATTCTTAACACCTCTGCATTTCAATATTAAATTTATTAATTTTTTTCTTTTTAGTATCTTTAATTTTGCAGGTCAAAAATTAATCTATCATAAATTTAAACTTTATTTAAAGGGTTTGTTATTAGTTAATAAGTTATTACAAATATAAAACAAGATTCAAACTCTTGACACTTATTTAAATATATTAGTAAATTAATTACTAGACCAATCCAACAATTTTTTTATTCTCTAAAAATCTCTAATAATTGTTCCGATGGAATAGATTAGTTCCTCAATCATTTTCGACCAAATTTTTAATGTATGTTGAACAAATAAATTTCTAATAAA
>NC_029785.2:2132541-2132843 GCF_000816755.2 Arachis ipaensis
TTTATCATCCTGAGATAAATTAGTTCCTTTTAAAATAACAAAAACATCAATTTATTTGTGGCAGGAGGAATTTTAAAAAACAAAAATCGAATAAACAGCCGAATTGGCTCGGAAAAAATTTTAAAATGGACATTTTGGTACAGAACAAATTTTTATTTTTTATAAGTAGCGAAGAATTATACTCCCATAAGACATATTAGTGTTTCTATTAGTTTGAAGAAGGATTACTTTGTTTTATAGTATTATTTTTTTAGATTTAATTAATTAACTTATAATAAAATTTATCACGAATTTATTTATCT
>NC_029785.2:2134015-2134276 GCF_000816755.2 Arachis ipaensis
TATAAATAATTAAATATATCTAATTAACAATTATTCAATAAAATTTCATCAACAAATAAAAAAAATGGTCAAGATGACAGGTAGAATTAATTATTTTGTATCAATTGTCTTCATTACTTTCATCTGATTTTACTTTTTTCCTTTTATGTTGTTTGTTGACTTATCATGATAATTCATTTTCTAAAAGTAGTCAAATGGTATTCATCGTTTACAAATTACAATTAATGTTTTCAAATTAAGGCTTCTGGTGTCTTCTTAATT
>NC_029785.2:2134531-2134894 GCF_000816755.2 Arachis ipaensis
AACAAACAAATATTCTAAATTAGAATACATATAAAATGACTACATATTAACACTAATAAAATTTTATAAATAACATAAATTAGTATATATTTTTTTTTAGTTTTGACCACTACAAAAAGAATATTTAGTATATTTGTCAACTCGACATTTTGTGACGATTAAAGCAAAATTGTTGTAAAATGAGACGTTTTTAGTAACCCCTCCTTAATTCGTTATGATAATCGCTGTCAGATTCTATTTATCGACGGTTTTTAAAAACCGTCGCTAAATGTCCACTGCTATCTGCTCTTTTTTTGTAGTGAGATGACTTACTACCCTTCTCTTGCGTTAGTTAAAGAGAAAAAGAAAAAAAATTATTAAATG
>NC_029785.2:2134930-2146802 GCF_000816755.2 Arachis ipaensis
TAATAAATATTAAGTTAATTAATATAATAACATTTTAAAAAATAGTAAAATTTCTTGTATATTGTTCGGGTGAATGGCGATTCGGATGGTGTTTGGATTGGAGTAACTGGTTGAGGAGGGATCTGGATCGGAGCGCGAGCTTCTCGAGAAGAAAGGTTGCTTGGATTGTTGGTGGGTCGGCGATTGGAGCCACCTGCAAGAATATTCCGATGCTAAAGTCAGTATTCATACAATGAAGCGGCTAATTAAAGTCAAAGACTAAAAAGTGACGTATTTCTGGAGAGAGATATGTCTCTTTTCATTTATACTCTGTGTTTGGGTGGATCATTTCTCTTAGGCCTGTCTGTCTAAAAATTTCTGCTAACTATTAAAGTCTTTTCAACGGAATGTGAGGTGACACGCAAATCATTTTTGAATACAGGTCGAATACTCAGCGATTCGGTAATGATCTATAAATAGACTCGTGATATAATATAATAGAGTAATTACCCAAATCAGTCCCCAAGGATTTTAAAAGCGGACACTTTAGTCCCCAAGAAAAATTAATACACAGATCAATCTCCAATTCATTTTTCAGGCAAAGTAATTACCCAAATCAGTCCTCAAGGATTTTAAAAACGGACATTTTAGTTCCCAAAAAAAATGAATTGAGGACTGATTTGTCCGCCAAAGTAAAACCTTGGGAATTGATCTGTGTATTAATTTTTCTTGGGGACTAAAGTGTCCGCTTTTAAAATCCTTGAGGACTGATTTGGGTAATTACTCAATAAAATATAATATAATAGAGAGTATTCTAGGAATAAAAATTTATACGCTAAAACCTTTCGAATTTTCATTTTATATATTGAAGGTATATAATAATTGAAAATAATTTTTTCTATCATAATTTATCATATTTTAATATATGAACTTTGTCATATCGAAAAAGACACTAACAAACTCATCAATATCGTGGTTTGTGGAAAATGTGAAGGTAACTCTCATTACTTCCATGCATCAGTTTGAGTGAATATCCCATCCGACCCCTGACAATTATTTCGAAAGGACAACGAGGCCCCCAAGAAAAAAAAACACCCAATTCGGCCCCTGATAATTTTTTTTAGGACTGATTAGCCCCTGTGTCAAAAAAATAACATTGATTTTTTTTTTTCACAAAGGTCGAAAAAATATAGGGAGACACTGAAAATATTAAATAATGTGAATAATAGATATATTATATGTTCAATTCAATAGGTATGCAGATGATTATGTTGATTATTCTTAATTGGATGGTTATTTTTTTTATTCGATTTGCTCATACACAGTTAACAATAGTTGGATGTTCATTTTACTATGTGTGCGGATGATTATCCTAATGTTAAGGTTTAGGAGATAATTTGGGGTGGAGTTTTTTTTTACTTTATGGGTCAATTCTAAAACCTATTGTTCACATTGTTTTAAAAAGTCATTGTCTACCTAACAAAATTATATCTAATATATTCTCTCACATAAATTTTTTTTTTGTCAGAGTTTTTTTGTCATAAAAACTCTGATAACATTATGTCGCTAATTTCAAATATTTAAAATATCGGATAGAAATATATAAATAAGTATATATGTAAAAAAAAATATCAAAACCACAACTTGTCTATTTTATATTATCTTAACAGAAATGATAGACTTCTTATTCAACGTCATCGTCATGATCTTCTTCTCTTGTTTGATTTTTTCTCTTTTTCTTTTTTTCTGCTTTCTCTTTCATTATCATCGTCATATTTTCCTCTTCTTCCTTAAATTTTTGAAGGACTAAGTGCCAAAAGCATTGATTCATCTAACGAATAAAATGCATTCGCTCAATAAAAATTTATGTGATATATGCAAAATTTTTTGTGTTATATAAAAAAGTTTTGATACTATATGCAAACATTTTTGTACTATATCGATAAAAAAATGCAAAAAAGAAGAAAAACCGTGCATGTATATTATGTAAGTAATTTTTGTTAAGTTTAAACCAAATTAATTAAACTTGACTACCAAAAATATTTGTACGTATAGCACCACTTGTACCTTAATATCTTTATATTTATGTCATGAGACACCTATCAAATATAACTCTTGAGATATATGACTATAATAACTCTTAGAGTAAAATATCGTTTTTGTCTCCAACGTTTGGGGTAAATTCTATTTGTGTTCCTAACGTTTAAAACTTTAAATTGTCTTATTTGTATTCTTAACGTTTGTAAAAGTGATTCAATATTATCATACCATCAATTACACATCATGAGCTTTAGTTTGAGTTTTGAAAATCTCTACTTGAAGTTAGAATACAAATGCCTGGGACACAACCGATGACCCCACTCCGAAAAATAACTCATCAAAAGTTGAAACTACTCCTTGCAATATTTACATAATTCACCTTTTTAGAGACATAATTGAACCTAAACACAAATAGTGGATACAATATTGAAATCAAACACATTCAAGTGAGACCTAATTGAGAATGAATACATTCAAATGAGAATAATGAAAAAATATGATCTGATTTGTTAGTATAATTGACAGTAGAATAACATTGAATTACTTTTATAAATGTTAGAAATACAAATAGAACGATTTAAACGTTAGGAACACAAATATGATTTACTCTAAATGTTGGGGACAAAAACAATACTTTACTCTAACCTTTATATTAATGCGCTAAATATTGCTTCATAAATTTTATGTGCACATAAAAAATTAGCTACTAAATCAACTAATATATATTTATGTATAAATATATATAATATTTTAACTTATTTTAATATATATTTTATACATGTAATTAATTTTAGTGTATACATAATATAATTACAAGTTCACCTCATTTTAGTATAAATATTGTTGAAAGGAGTCCACTAAAATCAATATGTAAAGCAAATACTATCTCACCAGCTTAAATGTGTAGTGAAGTTCTTGCATGTTGAGGACTGGAAATTTTGTGAATCCAAAAAGATTTTAAGACTTCAAAAGAAGTGGCTTTTTAGTAATTTTTTTACCTTTTACTTCTTGCATTTTAGAAATGGTATAAATTCTAATTTATGACCAACTTATGATGTTGTTTTGTTCAATTTCTTACTAGGTTGTTGCTCTGTATGTCCATCATGGGTATGTCTTCCTTACCATCTCTCCAATTATTTATATTAATGATTATTTTTTAGTAGATCTCTCAAATTGTGGTTGCTCAATTTTGTTTGATTTTATACCCATTTTTTTTTCTCCCAAATTTCTAACATTTTTCTCTCTCTCCTTCTTTGCATGTTAGAAGATTGCTTCATAATATGATTTGTTTTAAAATTAAATCAGCTTGAAATCTTAGACATTTATCATTCATTATGTATTTGTTGATTGTTTTTATCAAAATTCGATAGTTATTATTTTTCAGTTTTGAGCATTGAAAGTATTTAAATGGGTATTCATGTATGAATTAAGATCAGACGAAATTAAAAAAGACGAATTCAATCTAATTATACGAGATTAGGTGGGAATTCAATTTATTTTATTCATTAGCTTGACTCAATTTACTTAATCTACAACGCATCAGATTAGGTCGATTAATCGAGTTGCATTATTTTTTTTTATTGAAAAATCAATTTTCTTTGTTCGTTTACCATTTCAACATCCGACCAACCCAATTATACGAGGTTAGGTGGGAATTCAATTCATTTTACTCATTAATTTGACCCAACTTACTCGATCTAAAACGCATAATATTAGATCGATTTATCGAGTTGCATTATTTATTTATTGAAAAATCGATTTCGTTTATATACTGTTCCAATATCAGATCTAATCATAGCACTCGTTTTATCACTATTTGACCAAAATATATTAACATTGTTAATAATTTTTAATATTTTAGCAAAGAATTTTTAATTTTTAAATTTTGAACTGACTAACGAAAACACAGACATACTCTGATTTTGAATTAGGGTAAGTTTTTTTTTTAACCCAAATTTTTTTAACATAATAAAAAGAATATTTTTTAATTAAATACTATAAATTAAGTATAGAATATATACAAAATCTTGTGAAATGTATATATTTGAGATTTTGAAGATTTAACTAAAAATACAGAGAGAAGAAGGAGTATCAGAATTATTGCTCTAGAAGAGAAGAAGAAAGAAGAAAAAGAAAGAAAGATGGCACTGGTATTAGAAAAAAGGAACAATTCTCACAACAAAGGTAAAGGAATTATAATCAATGAAGGGAATGACATGAATTCAAGTGATGATGATGATGACGACGACGAGCAGAGTGTTCTATTTAAGGTACTCTATTTCTCCTTATTAGCATTATTCTTGTATTCTTACATGTCTTCATTTGTCAAAGTATTGTAAAAAAAAATTTATAGTGGCTCTATATTTTTCTTTACAAAAAATTGAAGGTAAAAAATGTGATTTTTACTATGATGCATAGATACTGACACAGGATACAATACGATATAAAATATGCCGATACGCGAATTTTAAAATTTTATACGACACATGGACACACATGCATATAAAATATAAAGTATTTTTTAGATAAATCGTAATGATATTTTTATCTTTTCTTGATATTAAAACATAAATAATTTTTTAATTATTTTTAATATCTTATTTTAATTATATAAAATATTTAAAATATTTTTTGTTTTAATAAATAATAATATATACTATTTCTAAATTTATTTTAAGAATATATGTTAAGAATAAGATTGGACACGCTGATACGTGTGGTATTTAAGTGTGTCCAAGCGTGACTGGAGAAGAATTTTTTATTTTTTTTTATCAAGATACGGTTAGACACAGCAGACACGTGTGTCAGACGAGTGTCAATAAGTATCGTACCCGAAATATGTCTGATACGCAGACATAGCAACTTAGCGAAAAAACTTTAAAAAAAAAATATGACTTTTTTACATCAAAATAAATTCTACAAAAACATAACAAAAAAGTATAAATATGATAGCAAATTATTGCTCATGTGATAGATGAGTATGAGCTTGCAAAGTACACCCTTCCATGCAGTCTCCAACCTATTTACTTTTAATGTGTGAATAATATAATTGATATTTTTTGGAGTCTAATAATATAACGATGAAAACTCAAGTGCAGTCAACTTCATGTAAAGTTAATAGTTAAGAATCGTTAAATAATTTGATTGATTTGACTAAATTTTCATTTAACGGTTGTCAGTTATCAACTTCACTAAAAGTGACTGCACCTGAATTTCTACCAAATATAATTGATATGATCACATATAGGTGATTTGTATAAATATCCATTATTTATTCAGTTTTTCCACCTATGTAGGAAGTACAACCGGTACATATAGGAAGTTCTTGTATTTTTCCTTGGTATATGATAGTGCATCTCTTGGTTGAGCTTCATTTCTTCATTGCTAATTGCTATTTGCTCAGCCAGCTAATCTTGATATGGTTTGTTATTTTGCGTATTATTAATTTTAAGATATCAATTTTCATTTTGTTGATCACTAATTTGAGTTTATTAATATTGAGATTCATGTTTTGAAAGGTTGAGAATCACTCCCCAATTATTAAGCAGCCAATGGATTTTGGTACCATGAGAGCCAAACTTCATGAGGATTTGTATACAACCTTTGAACAATTCAAGGTTTCAAATTTTAATTTTTTTAATAATTTTTTATTATTTTCCGTTATTTATGTTTTTTTTTTAAATTAGGAGTGAGATTCAAATCTGTGATTTTTAGGTATTTATATTTCCAACTTTAAGATGCAAATTTATATAAAGCCTAATAAACTAAACCGTTCTTTGAAAATTAGCATGTGACTTCCTATTATTAGTTTCTAATTTAAAAAAAAAAAAAATCATTTGATCTTTGAAAGGTAACATACTAACATGTAACATCAATTTAATCCTTTTAAAAATTATTTTATATCAATTAGTAATGTTATAATCAATTTTTAAGAACCTATTTGATATAAAAAAGTTTTGTTGATGAAATCTAATGCATGCAATGTTATACATTGTTTAACTTCATAATCTATTTGATATACGGTAAATATTCACACGAAGACATCTTTCTGTAAAAATAATTGTTTAGATGTTGATACATATTATGTTAAATAATTTAGTCTAAAATATTAAACCATTTAATTATTCTTCATGTGAGTAATTGCTTTGATATATAGAAACTTAAGCATGTTAAATCTAGATTTTATTACAAAACAAAATGATATTTTATTCTAAAAAAAATGGTAGCTCTCTGTTTGCACATTGTTTAAACAACAATGCTAGAAACCAAAAGCATATCAGCCAAAAACCAGCCAAAATGTGTTTGGGCTCCATAAAAAATCGAGTTTTGGTTTGTGCTCCGTGATCTCAGGAGCGGTTTTCAAACATATTATTCAAAAAGTGATTCTAATTTAACGGTTTTGTTTACTTTTTGACTGGTCACCTTTTGGTTCCATATACTTTTCCTTGTTTAAATTTGATCGTAATTTAATTATAGCTATCGAAATTGTTTTATTTTAAATGTTTATTTATTTAGTACCTAGTGATGAAATGTTCCTTTTGTTTTTTTGCCCAATTAATATTTGTCTATATATTTCAATGATGATGAACAGCTTGATATGTTTCTAATGTGCTCCAATGCTATGAACACCAATCCTGCAAACTCAAGCCAATATAAAGTGGTATGACCAAATCAAATAAAAAAAATATAAGTATATATTCAAATAGCTTCTTAAAGAATTTCGCGTCGGCCGTTTATTATGTCGAGATCTTTGAATTTTACAAGAGTAAAACATATAAGTTCCTATATTAATTAGACTCGTTATTTTCATTTGGATAAATAAATCATTAAAAGTGTGACAAAAAGATCTATGTGTTTTATTTTTGCAAAGGTCAAAGATCTCAACGTAAACGTCAAACGCCAAATTTTTTTAAAGAGCTATTTAAGTATATACTCAAAAAATATTATTCTTATTCTTTGAACATGCACATATTTATATTGATATCTCATTTTATTTGTTATAAAGTTCCTAATTGATCCAAGTTTTGTTAAACATAATTTCTTCTAGGCTAAAACTATAAGCGTTCGTGCTAAGAGACTTTTTGAGGATCTAAATGCTGAAGAAAATGATGAGTGGGAAAATTTTCCCAACAAGAGAAGATCAATTAGAAAATCACGAGGTGGCCAACCTAGAACCCCACGAAATGCAGGTGTTTCTAAACCTATTGGTAAGAAAAATGTGTGTGTGTTTTTTTTTTTTAATTATTCGAATTAAAAAAAATGTGCCCCATTTGTTCGTGTTGAATTATTCGAATTAATTAGGGTAAAATATATATTTTTGTTCCTGAAGTTTGTCAAAAATTTTACAAATATTCTTAAATTTTATTTTGCTTTAATTTTATCTTTAAAATTTTCTATTTACATCAAATATACTCATGATAACTAAATGTTCAGAAAGTTTAAGCCAATCCAACAATAATAAATGACATATATGTCTGATTTGTTTGTGTCAAAATTGTTCTTGTAAAATTATTACTAAATTTATTCTTTTTTTTTAAATTAACTGCCAGGAATATTTCTGATGCAAATTAAAAAATTTTAGAATAAAATTAAAATAAAATAAAATTTAAAAATATTTTTAAAATTTTTAAAAAATTTTAAAAACAAAAAATATATTTTACTCTTTGAATTATTTAATTCTTAACTAAATGGTTGACAATATTTGCCTTTGCTAAAGTATAATAAGGATAAGTTAGGATTAGTAAATCAAATCTAATTGAATTAGATTAAGAAAAACTATTATTTAATGTATTTTCTCTATCTTTAGTGACAGAGAGAAACAATAATGCTGCTGTTTCTCAAGAAGACAATAGAGACACATATTCCCCTCCAACTCTAAGCAGCAACTCATCACTTTTCAAAGAATATTTGGAAGCTAACAAGTCAAATATTCATGTAAGTTATATTATTTCTCACCCAAACATTTACTAAAGTAATTCATCATTTTGTTTTTCTCTTTTCAATAAACCCAAATCAGTTCTTAGAAAATTTTTTATCAAATGCTTTAATTTTTAATAAATTTTAAATATTAAATTTATTTTTTAATTTGTCAAACAAATCAATTTCTATTATATTCTACTAAAATATTTAGATAGTAAATTTCGATCATTGTTTAATGAAGACATGAAAGTATTTAAAGATTTTTAAAATTCTTGAACCAATCTTCTCATTAAGATGAACAATATGATATAGATGCCAAAAAAAATTCTCTGAAAATATATTTAGGATTTTTGTTTTGGAATTCTCCATGTGTTTTTGTAAGTTTATTTAGATTTCTAAAAAAAAGAGGTAATTCAAAATTGTTGAAAATTTTCATCCATGTCACATTTAGTTTTATTTATTTATTTATCATTTTGCTAATTCCAATTCCTATTGAAAAATCATAAAAAAAAAAAATAATCTTATTCTAGTTATTCACAATGGATGTATGCCATTGCAGTTGATTCAAGATCCTAGCAACTACAAAGAGAGTCTACAAATGTTTGTGGAAGATTTGGGACCAATAGCTAAAAAAGTTGCAGCCAAGAAACTAGAGCCCTTAAGCCTTCAACAACAAAAGAATGTTGACAATAATTACCATGATGCCCCTCCCGGATTCAGCCACCCGCTAATGAATCCTCCTACTCCTCTTCCTCGTCCAGATAACATAACTGTCATCAACACCAACGCTAGTCGCAATGTTAGCATCAACAATAACAACAATCGTCCGGTGAACATAGAGAACAAATGGAACGAGCGCGCCGCTTCTATCCTGGCCGAGATTTTTGTCAAGAAAGACAAACAACCAGAAAGCGACAACGTTAAGGGCAAAATTGGTAATGTGTTCCCTCTCCTTACAAGACCCTTTCAAGAGGGCACTAGCCAAAACAATGTAAGTACCATTGTTAGACCTACAATTGTGAGACCTACAATTGTGATCCCAAATGCTAAAAAGGAGTCAAATTTTAGGGCAAGTGGTAGTAGCAACACTTCAAAACCATCATTATTGGCCTCACCAAGACCATGGCAACAAAGCTTTTTTGGGCCTAGGGTTTCAAATTGGTCCTTTCCTAGGAACAACAACCTTATAAGATCACATGCCACACACTTCTCCAATGTACCAAACACAATTGGGCCTATGAGTTTCCAAGCTATGTTGATGGGTTCTCCAAACATGGATCTTAAACACCTGTTAGGCCCATCTACATCAAACACAATTGGGCCTATGAGTTTCCAAGCTATGTTGATGGGTTCACCAAGCATGGATCTTAAACACCTGTTAGGCCCATCTACATCATCCCCTCAAGGTGTTGCTAATAACATGGGAATGCAGCAAAATTACCAAATTGCCCCTATTCAGGTTCCACCTAAGCAAGAAGCAGGAGTTTCATGTTCACTCTCAATTGGTGGATTGAATTACAATGAAGAAGGAGTAGGAGGTGTTGGTGTGGACCAGCGAGAAGAAGCAACTACCCTGCATCTTCTTTGGGACAATGACCCATATACCAACTTGTCACTTTGACTCAAACATATTTATGGGTGTTACATTATGAATCCTAAGGTATGCTATAAATTGCTAAATAGCTCTAAGTTTGGACATCTTTTAAGATTATTGTAGTTGGATTTGGATGATAATATTGCTGTCTGTTCATCAGAAAGACTAGCTAGTAAGTTATTGCTCTTGTTACATTTCTTTTAAAATATACAAAGACTAATTTAATTTGCTTCTTTTAATTTGTATAATTGTGTCCATTTGTTGTAGAAAGATGTTATTTTGACAACTCGTAGGGCCGTCAAAATGGGCCAAATCCATCGGGCCAGTCCATTTACCCATTTAAATGGGCGGACTTTGCTTCAAAAATTAAGCCCGTTTAAATTTCGGGCTAAACGGGCTGGGCTGAGCCTGATTAACCCAAAAAAATGACGGGTTAAATGAGTGGCCCGTTTAATTTTTTTTCACATTTTTTATAAAAAAGTAGCACTTTTAGTCATATTTTTCTCGATTCGACCCATCAACTAAAAAAAATATTTTTTAAAAGATTTTTGACCTAAAAATAATATTTTTTGTCAAAATATTTTTTAAAAAATAAAATAAAAGAATAAACGGACTGACCTGTTTAACCCACAGACTGACCATAAACGGTCCGGGCTGAAAAATTATGGCCCGCGAATAAAACGGGCTTAAACGGGTCAGCCTATTTAACCCACGAATTTAACGGGACAGGTCTAAATGAGCCGGACTAACCCGTTTGACAGCCCTTCAACTCGTGTGTTTGTTTAAAGTTGCTTATATTAAGAAAATGAGATAAATTCCTCAACAAAGAAATATATTTTGAGTAGATAATTATTTTGGTATCTTAATTAAAGATACAAAATTTAATAAAATAATCCATAAAAAATGTGAACAATAAAATGATTATTCCTCAAATACTTATTTTGTTTGACAAATTGAACAAATTATTAACTAATATCCTGTATAAAAAACTCCGTTAATATTTGCTAACTAGTTCAATTTGATAAATAAAGTAAATCTTTTTAGCAAGTTATTTTGTGGTCCATATTTTTTGGAACCAAATTTGTTATTTACTTTTCATCTCTATTACTATCTTATTCTATGATTGTAGACAATAATTTAGATAGTAAAATGGGGCCAATCTAACCGACTTAAATTGGTTTAGTGATAGAGAGCACGAATAGCGGGTACCCGATTATCTGTCAAATCCGAATCGAACCAAACTAATTAAATTGGTTCTGGAACCAACGTATTTATTTTTATTGATGTGTCATTACGTAATTAAATGCACATGTAAAATTATTTTACACTAAAAATGTATCAAAAATATTATTTAAAGTAACACTTTTTTTTAATATTAATAAAATTAAAATAATATTTTTTTATTATTTAACAATAATTTTTAAAAGATATTGATAAACAATATTACCAAAATATAACTTTAATTTTAACACTTCTGCAGCCACCATAATCAAGCATAGACATATTAAAATAATTCACCATATATATATATTACAAAAAATTACTAAAACACAATTCTAAAAAATACTAAAAGAGGATAAATTATTTCACCAAAAATAAGAATAATCTCCTTTTTTTTCTATAAAGAATAAAAATATGACATCCTCTAAATACTAAACATGTTGGAAGAAGCATTTATCTATCATCAAATTAAAGTCATATTCAGCATCCACCATGCATCCTCAAAGTTTTCTTCTATGGAAAAAGATAGTAACTTGCAGTATCATTAATTCACCAACCGATACAAACCTCACAGTACCAGAAAATGAGACACAAAAGGATTCATCACTAAATTCAGAACAACAGAAAAACTAGCAGTTTCTTGAGGTTGACTCATTCTACTTTTGACTAAAACACAACATTTGCATTTAAAGAGAAAATGACCTCTTTACCAATGCAAGCCCTTCACTATGGATAAAAGTACTTATAAAATGAAAATGAAAAAAAAAAAACATTGAATGATGAACCAACTTTTTTCTAGTTCATATAAAATTCTTGTCTATGACAAAATTGAATGCTAAATCCATAGTTATTTCAAAAATAAATTTGTAATTTGTGATCCAAAATTAAGAGAAAAATCTTAAACCATTTTAGTGATAATTATTTAACACTATAACCATTTTATTAGAAATATAATAATAATAATATTTGATGAAATCACTCATATAAAAAAATTTAAGCCAATAAAAAAAATATATGAATAACTATAACTCTCACATCCTCTTTTACACAAGAACCAAAAACTCTTTTCGATTTCCGTGTATTTTGCATATATCTTTTTTTTTTCTTTTTATTTGACTT
>NC_029785.2:2147086-2148468 GCF_000816755.2 Arachis ipaensis
TTTGACTTTCACTTATTTTATTTTATTTTTTTGAAATTTAACAAAGATCGAATTCTAAATCTTTTAATAATAAAAATTCTAAGTATCATGTTAATCATAAAATCACTTCTTCTAAAAAATTAAACTAATAATGAAAGAAACTCATAAATAATTATACCTCTGACATAATAATCATGAAAAATAAAAAATTAAAACCACAAATAAAATAGACAAAAACTTTTCTTGGCTGCACAACCGAATGTTAGAGAAAGCAACAAAACTTCCTGAACTGTGGGCTGCACATGTATGTATGTCTAGTCATTAATCAATCAACTTTAATAGGTTTTCATGCTTTTTATTTATTTAATTTAATTTATTTATTTATTTAAATTTATTGCTTTTGATTTGTCCTTGTGTTTGCCCTATGAAATGCAAGACAAGACCCTCTCTTTCACCATATTTCATTGGCTCTTCAACTTCAGCTTTCTCAGATTAACTCATGCTTCTTGCCTTTGCTTTCTTGGACCAATTCTATCAAATCCCACTTCCATAAAATTTCATCACTAAACAATAAGCATGCTCTTGTTTAAGACATTTATTAATGTGTTTTTTTTTTAATATAAATTTTTACATCATTTTTTAACAAAATAAATAATTATACTTTAATAATACACAACTATTTCTCAATAAAAAAATGGCATGCATGCAAACATTCATGTGATGAGGGGATATATTCAAAATAAGTATGAACATTATTCACACTCACATTGGACCACTACTAATATATGCATGATATATTATTAATTATAGTACTACTAGTTAAACTCTTAGATTAAGCCCTAATTTATATTTAGTATATATTATATAAACAAGTGGCACTCAAGGATCATCAAAATACTCATTTTGTAGAAGAAAACTCATTTTGTAGAAGAAAACTCGGGTGCAGTCAACTTCACGTGAAGTTGATAATTAGGAATTGTTAAATAATTTGACTGATTTGACTAAATTTTTATTTAACGGCCTTCAGTTATCAACTTCACGTGAAGTTGACTGACTGCACCTCAATTTTCTCCTTTTGTATATTGAGATTAAGGACTAATTATTAATTCTCTTTTCTCAGCAAAAACTTCTTCCAAGAAAAGAATTTCACAAATGGGTTTCCAACACGTGCCATGCAACTCATATTGAAAATAACAAAATTAAATTAAATAAATATATTCACAGATCAAACCATAACTAAGGTGTAGTAGTAGTGGTCCAGCATTAGAATATCATAAAGAGAATTAAAATATTAATCATTATATATACCAACATAGACACAAAGATGTGGCAAAGTACAAAAAATCCACATCATGTTCAAGAGAACTTTAATGTTATATTGGGTATTATATTATTAATAATAA
>NC_029785.2:2148474-2152228 GCF_000816755.2 Arachis ipaensis
ACACACATACAAACACAATTAAATAATATTAGTTACCTCAAGAAAAGGACCTTCTCCACCACAAGAGTTTCAAAACCCTAAAAAATTATCATGCCCTAATAATATGCCAAAAATGGTACTCTTAACAACATTAGGCTAGGGCTTAAAATGGATCTCCAACAAGGTATACTTAATTCAAAATTTTCAAATACTTACAAAAATTTAATTTTGATACGCTGTCCGTGTAAAATAGTTTTACACATGCATCTAATTACATAACATCACATCATTAAAAATAATTAATTTTAAAATTAACCGCGTGATTGGTTATAAAAAAAAACGAATATAATTGTGCGACGTTTTACACTGTCATTGCATCAAAATTAAATTTACTTACAAATGCATAAAAATTCAAATGTCATAATAATGTACACATTACTTAGCTTGTTCCACATAATAATAATGTGTGAAATTTTAAATATTATGGTAATATAAGAAAGAAATTAATTAACCAAATGATTTTATAGCTAACAACAATTGAAAAAATTTGCTACTAATTAATAACTTCAATTATTTATTTATTTATTTTGAAGATATATTATGAGTTGAAATAAAGTAAGGAAAGAGATTTGAAGAGGAAAAGCCAAAAACAGCAACCAAGAATGAATAGGGTGTCACAAAGGTCAACAAATAAGAACTCTATGTATATAGCTACAAGTTCCAACCTCTGGCAGTGAGTGATGGACAAGAAGCCAGGGTTAATTTCCTGATTTGATTGAAGCAATTCAATATTTCAATTCCCACCTCCAACAATTCAATTTCCCTACTATTTATGCAAACCCTTGAATGTTGTGATTAGCTAGTAACATAAATCCTTAGATAATTTTATGTGAAAATAATAAGATATACATAGGTGTTATGTCGAATATGTCAAATTATTTAATTTATTTAATTATCATTTTCATATAAATATATCTTTATGTGATGAGTGGCTACCAAATTCTTAATGCGTTTACTCAGTTAAAAATGCATTCATAAAAAATAAAAAAATTTTAAAAATTTGCCATGTATTATATTATGTTTTTTAATCATGTTAAATTATCTAACGATTTTTAACTCACAATCAATTTTCCTCCTACTCTCTGTATTTTAGATACATTCAAAAATTAATCTAAATTTAGAAAACAAATTAAAACAACTATCATCAAAGAGTATGCAGTGATAGTAATTACAACAAATGTCAAATCAAACAACTAGAAAAAATAAATAAATTACACTCACCTAGCTAATGATAGTATATATATGGCATTTCTTAATTTATTTTATGTGTTCACTTGCTTTAACCTCCCTTTGATGGATGATATTCTCATATTTATAAAAGAAATTTATTATATATTAGAAATTATATTATATACATTTAATTGTTTTAACTAATCGTGTATTACTATTTCAGTGAAAATAACTAATTTTCAAAGTAATTGAATTAAAAGTCATCTAAATACATAAATCTAAATGATAAAAAGCATGAATAATATAATTAAATGACTGGTTAAACTAATAAACTCTATTAATAATTGTCATGATGCATGAATTGATGATGCAACCAAAATAATATGTCATAATAAGTTTGTATGCTAAAAGAAGTAACAACACTTATGTTTCTATTTATTGCACAGCAACTCCCACTCCCCTCCCTTTCAGAAAGTACTATTACTATTGTTTCTGGAAATCAAGAACATTGTACCATGCATGATATTTACCCCTCACAAATTGGGTTCAAGAAAGAAAAAAATATATAGGAACAATTTCAAATGTTTCCGAAATTCGAGTGTTCCAATAGTTTTAGCCGTTAATTTCAATTATAAAAAAAATATATATAATACATACTAATTGAAATCAATGATTAAAATTACTGAAACATCGATGTTCTAGAAACATTTAAAAATTTTCCAAAAATATAAAGATAACAAGCAAGAATAGAAATCTAGACATAGATATTTGCTGTGTCTATCCTCAGAAATACAAAAAATTACATAATTTTTTTTTTATTTCTAAGACAAATATTTTATATTTCTGTCCTTATAATCAAACAATTTTTGTATATCTGATAGAAGCTGGCACCTTTGTGTTTTTATTAACCATTATTCATCCATTCCAATGAAGTGACCCACATACACACACTATATACTAAGCTCACACTGCTATCCATAAATATAGATTATATACATAAGTGAAATTTTTATGCATTTTTTAAAATATATTTAATACATGTTTTAGAAGTATTTATAATTATTCATTTTCCATTTATATCTAACAAATATATTCCACCGAAAATTCCAGTTGTTTAGTATTTAATTTCTAATAGAAAAACATAATTTTTCACTTGAAAATTCACAAATCACATACATATACTTGATTCACCATGCATCACTCACACCATCAAAACTACATAAATTCAGTATAATCATAATAATAACCAAATAAAAATGGCGGTTTCTGACCGCCATTCTAACCGTCACAAAACCGCGGTATTATTCATAGGTAATTGTAGTGGTTTTCTGAAAACCGTCGTTTTTGGTTATAATAGTGGTTCAAACAGCTGTAATTTCCAATAAAAAAACCGTTATTTTAACTTCTTTTTTTTGTAGTGTCATAATAATAATAATACAATACATTTATATGACACATAATCTCACAGTGAAATACTGAGAAATAATATCAACAATATATGACATTACAATAAGTAACATAACTACTCTACTCTCCACCTTTCTCCCCTCCTAAAATTCAACTTGCATATTTAAATGGTATTTTAGGAAAAAATCTATATAAATCTCTCTTAATTCCCTTTTCATTATGTAGTAAATATTTTAACAATACATGCCAAGAATATTGTTTTTCACCATAATCACACACAAACAGAAGAAAGAAAAAGAAAATTAAAGGCAGAAATATATACTACGAATTAGTTAACCGAAATTTTCTAAAACAAAATTTTTTATCATTTCCAAAGAAACAAGTAAAATCAATACCACAATAACAAGTTGACAAAAGCACATGCAAAATAATAATAAAATAATTAAAAAAGGGGTTAAGTTACTAAACTTATATTACTTTAAGTTAAGTACTTACCACAATATTTTTGTGAGTTCCAGATCAAATAATCACCAACAGAATAAGGATGACCTTAATTACTAGTCTTCTAAATATATCAATGTTGAATTTTACACTCAAGACAAGGAGAAAACAGGGAGCTAGTATTTTATTTTTAATTTTCAGGACAAAAAAACCAAGAATACTTACCAAATTAAAATGAAATGAAATGAAATTATTATTTTGTCAAAACATAGCTAGCATTGTTTTGACACTTGACACAAATTCTACCACACAAATTTTTACAATAAATTCCAATATATTGTTTGATGCCCATAAAAGTTATTCATACAACATTAATCTATATTCATCACAAAAATGAGAGAAAAATTAAAATCCATAAAGGGTGCCTCGATTACTCGAAATAGATTAGTCAAATTTCTAATAATAAAAAAATGAGTCGATGATATCATTGCATATTGAAGAACAATAATGAAAGGGAGCTCCCTTCAGTCCAAGTAAAGACGAAAAAAAGATGAAATTATCTCCTGCATCATTCACACATTCGCAATAGATATCATGTTCGGGTGTTCTATTGCGTTTGAATGAATGAGTCAGGAGCTAATTCAAATCCCTTTATTCGTCCATGAGTGGACTGAAGGAAGCTCTCTTAAACTATTTC
>NC_029785.2:2152642-2156979 GCF_000816755.2 Arachis ipaensis
ATTTCTCATATAATAATAATAATAATAATAATAATAATAATAATACATCATATTAAATCCTCCCAATATTTTCCTCAGATCTAAAATTAGGACCAAACAACATGGCAAAAAGATAGTGTATATATGTAGTATTATTTGGTATCTTTAATAACTTGAAATAAATCTCATTCATTAATTGAACCAAATCCATAACTAAAATGATAACTAATAAACATATATACATGGTGCGATTTCAATGAAAACATTAGAATTATGCAAAAAACAACTAGACCACCCTGATTAACAATTAATTAATAATGTTAAGAAATTATTCATAAAGATTTACAATTTTACTCAAATTTTATTGTGAAGAATTACAACTTAACCATTGAAATGTATTTGGCTTCCCAAATCTTGGAGAGAAAAAATGCCTATAATTTAGAACCCTAACCCTAACCTGAAAACCCCATGAGAAAAAAAAATGCAAAAAACATTTTATTAATTTCTCAGAAACATTATATTTTATTTATAACCCTTTGATTATCAAATATATGAAATATGAACAATACAAACATTAATCAACACGCTGCTATAATAAGTTATTGAGTCACCAGCAGTAGCAAAGAGAGAGAAAAAAAAAATGAAGTGTCAATGTCTTCATGAGAGTCAGAGAAGAACAGAAAGCGATTGAAGATCTAATATCCACACAAATCTGGCAAAAAAAATTTATCTTTTAAAAAAAAAATAAAACTTTTCTCAAAATTTTCATCATATAGAGAATCATGATACATGGGCATTTTTTTTTCTCCTTGTTCTTGAAGATGAAAGAGAGAAAAAAACTTGAATAATTATGAAATAGAAAATAGAAAATCCAAGACCTACCTGTACTATGAATTACTGTGTGAAAATAAAGAGAGAAAGAAAGATGAGAGTAGTTGGTAATGAAAAGAATGAGGTTTCCTATTACCCTCTTTCTCTCTTTATTAACACTTTTTTTTTTCTCTCTCTCTCTCTCTATGTTCTACGGCATAGCCAGAATCTTCTTTCACTATACTGTAGAGCACTATTCTTTGATTGACTCAAATATGACACAAAAAGAAAAAAGAAAAGAAAAAATAAATAAATAAAATCTAGACTATAACACACACACACACACACACTCCTATCATAGTCACTATACCACTATTTAATCTCTCTTGATTTGGTACATAGAAAGAGGTGATAGATTGGTTCAAACAAATATATAGGGTTTGATGTCACCCTTCTATCTGGCGGAGAAAATCATGGACCCTCTCTCTACTTTATGGACTGGACTATAACAGGATTTCCTATTGAACATGTTAGATAATAAATTATAAAAAAATAATATTAATAAAAATATAAAATTTTGTGTTAGTAAACAATTATTCAAATATTACTCTGATGATAAATTGAATAAAATTATATATATTTCAATTAATTAGATCCAGGTAAAGTATTAAATTAATCATTTACGTTTGGACGTAATTCTGTTTTGTCTTTTAAGTTTAAAGTGTCCTATTTGAATTTAAAAAAATTTCATTTAGTTTCAATTTAATCCCACCGTAACAGTAGTATAAGAATAAGGTCGATAATTTAGAGAATAAGTACATGTATTTAACATTTTTTTTAGTTTTATAGAAAATATTTCATTTTAATTATGAGAAAAATGATAAATAAATGTATTGATGCATCCACGTTGATTTTGTGTCTCTGGAGCTTGTACTTATTTTCTAAATTATCGACCTTGCTCTTATACTGCTGTCATATAAAATATTTCGTTAATTATTTATCTTTTACCTCTGGTAGGACTAAATTGAAACTAAATAAAACGTTTTTTTATTCAAATATGGCACTTTAAACTTTAACGACGGGACCAATTTAATACTTTACCCTTAGATCAAATGATTAAACATAATAAATTATTCATAATTATTTCTTTAATAAAATAAGTTAAATAAGTAAATAATATTTTATAAATATATTAAAATATGAAATATTTATTTTAATATAATTAATTATTAATTAATATATTTAAATAAATTAAAATTAAAAAATATTTAAAAAAAGTATGCCACGTTACCCGTACTATTAATTATGGTGGAGTTATGAATAATGTTTTTATGTAGAATAATATAATGGTGGAGTGGTGCTCATCAGTCTTGAGTCATCAGTCATCAGTCCTCACTTGTCCAAAGAACAAGCAACTCAAATAATTACAAATTAATGTTCACAAGACAGGCAAGGTCCACAGTACAGTTGTTGAATGGAAGGAATTTATCAATATTCTTTAATTAATTCTTGATTATTATTTATGGTTATGGGAAAAAAATTTTGGCGGTGCTGGATGGATGCATGTTCATTAGAAATTAGCCATAATTTGTACTAGCTAGACAGTGAATATTCTAGTAGTAGAGAAAAAGCTAATTTATTTATCCTATATATTCTCTTATTTATATTTAAAATTTGAAAATGAGGGGATTCAACTTGATTTATTTTTAAAAATATTTTTTGGAGGACTTCTTTATGTTAATGCAGGACTATTCTTTTTATAAAAAAAATGTGATTTTTTCTTTTGGTTTAATTAAGCAAATTATCATTATGCATTACTAATAATAAGGTAGATTTTGGACCCTACTATAGCTAGACCACTATATTAGAACATATTTTTTGTTCACATCTCATTGATTCAATTTGAACACAATAACGTAGAAAAAAACCAAGAATTTTATCGATTTAAACTTAGTTGAAGTGGTTTAAATTTCGAGCTAACTTTACTAACCATATTGAAAGATTCAAATTGTGAAAAAATGGTTCGAAAAGAATTATTTACCGTTTATCATTTTAAGTTCAGAAGTATTTTTATTCAAAATATTAAGACATTGAAAATTCATCGTAAAATGTTTACGATTTAGTTTTTAAATTGAACCTATAGTTATAGCCGATCCAAAAATACTCTCTTAAGAGATATGTCTGTGATTTATAAAAAACGTCATTTGAATCATATTTATGAAGAATTTTGTGTATATTACGAATTTATCCGAATTTATCTATTTTTTAATCTTTATATCTCTTAAATTATTACTGATTTAAATGTCAAAATCTCTTACTATAAAAAAAAAATCAAAATTAATTTTGATTTGTCAATGTATTAGAAATGAATGTGCACAGATTGAGCAAATATTAAGTTGTAATAGATGATAATCTTAATTGTTGAAGAATATAATAGAATAATCATGAACCAAATTGCAAGTATCTAATTACAAATGTCGTATTATAATATAGCTGAAATGTTGACTAATCCTTGGTCATTATGAGAAGTAATATATAATTTGTTTACAAGTTATATAATTAGATGTCTTATTGCCTCTAAAAAAATAATATAAATAAATAATTTGACCTCAAGTTTATGTATACTATTTTATTAAGAATTAAGTCATAATTAGTGAGTGTTAGAAAAAAAATTAGTATTTTTTTTTGTGTGGATTGTATCTTCATATTTTTTACTATCTTTTTCTTCATATTTGAATTGAGTGTTTGTATTTTTTGATTTAGTATTTTAAATACAATTATAATTTTATTTTGGATATAGTATCACAAATTAACACTTTGTATGTTTGTGTTAAAAATTTAGTTTGGATAGAATGGTTAGAATAATTACATACTCTTTTAGAATATCTTTAGAAAAAATTTGGTTAAAGAAAAATAACGCCATCAACTATTACTTTGTATCTTTTTAGAAATATGATTAAGGTAGAATAATTATTCAATTTTATAATTTTATTATATTTTTAATAAAATATTTAATATTTTTTTTGTATCAATAGTATAAATTTATCGCTTTCACTCACACGTTCTATTTTCTAACATTTATAAATGTATTTTCTTTCATAAAAATACTAATTTAAAATAACATCTGCATCTTCGTATTATCTCAATCTAATAAATTTTTGCTTCATGACTACAAGAGAGATAATTATAATCTCACTTTCAGAAGAGAATGTAATTTTTATGTAGTTCATTCTTACTCGATGTAGGATTTTATTAGGACCTACTTCGATAAAGACGTTTAAAACGTCTTTTTTTAAATATGATTTTTAATAATTAAAATTTAACATATATAGTCGATTAAATTGTGTTATTTTTGTCAAAATTAAGTCAGACAAATTAATTTGACCAAAAAATAGTAAATCAAATTTTGAATTGGTCGAAATTAATATTATTTTTTATAAAAAAATAATTACAATACTCTTATTATAGAAAATGACTAAAGTACTCTTATTATATATATTAATTTTGAAAATTCTAAATTCTAACTCTTTTATTTTCTGTCGTCATAA
>NC_029785.2:2158169-2172499 GCF_000816755.2 Arachis ipaensis
GCCTTTCTTTCACTTTTTTTTTTAAGGCAAGAGCAGCTTCCATTTCACTATTTCACACTTTGATATTCTCAGTACTTCTCTTCAAGTATCAAACTCAACATACATGACATGACATTCTCCTCCTTAGAACTTAAAAGAAGCCTTATAATTAAGTAATCAATTATTTAAACAAAATTGACTATGCCACTATTATTATACCTACATCCTCTATGAATTTCTAGGTATGAGATTTTCAATCAATATATATATCCAACGCATATATTGATGTCACATCAATAATAATGGATCAACACAAATTAAAGATGTGGTGTTTTTCATTCAAATTCTAATACATAGTGCAAGGCTACAAGCTAGTTGTTGGCCATTTATCTAATCTACTTACTCACCCAATTATTTTCTTTTGTAGGATAAGGCTATGAATTTTGTGTGTGTTTTTAACGTAGCTTCATTATTTTATGCAGTACACATGCATGCATTATTATTGTGTTTGATATATTTTTATTACTTTCTAACATCAAGTGTTTGAATCTGCAAATTATTATTTTTATAATAGTAGAAGATTTTGCATTTTATCAAAAAATGATGCATTTTGGTATTTTATAATTATATGGTACGATATAAAAATAGAATCTGACAATTATATTTTTATTTTAAAAAAATAATCTCATCTAGCAATTTCACTTTTTATTTTTTATTTTTTAAGAAAAAAATAGAATATATTTCTCATTGACATTATTATGTCTTCTTTATTGTAATTACTATGTAAATAAAAAAGCTATTAAAAAATATTATTAAAATTATAATAAATATATTGTTCGATTCAATATATTATAAATTCTATGAAAAATATTAATAATTGAAAAAACGAGGCTCAGTAGTGCCTATTAAGCAACTAGTGAAGTGCTACTAATCATGAGGATTTTTTATTTTTATATTTTATAAAATTGTTGAAATATAATGTGCTAGGAAAAAAACAAACAAATGAAAGTGTGTGGCTGTGTTTACAGGTGGGATTGGTCATTGTTTTTGGATCGGAGGAACTATAATAACAATAAATTAAATTCAATAAATAGATGTATTTAGAGAACCACCTGATGACGACAAAGTTAGGTAAGAAGCTACTAACATCCACACTATTGCAAATTCACAATTATTTATCACTTATTAGCAAAAGGTATGTGATAAACGCAAATGAGAGACAATTTTTTTCATAAATTTGATATTTTTTAATTATAAATTTTTTCATAAATTTGCTAGTATTATATATCGTTGGATTTTCTATTGACAATTTTCGGAATATTATATGTAATTTTTACCATTAAAACACAGTATTTTGAACAAATTTTTTAAATTAATATCGAATTTTTTCAACAATAAACATACCCTAAATTTACCAATCGTCCCTGTCTTTCTCTCCTCATCCTTAAATAGAGGTTTTGGATTTGAGTCTCATTCCTAATCTTTTTTTCCCCCTAAAGATAGAGAGATTCGAATCCACGACCTCTAAGTGAGTATAGAGAAACTATGCCATTTAAGTTATAACTCGGTAGCGTTTCACTCCTAACTTAAAAAAAAAAAAAAAAACTTCATATAAAATGCCAATTTAACAATTAGAAGTAACCTAAGAAACTAACTTGGGTTGATCGAGTGGTCAGCTCACTTGTCCGCTTAAGCAAGTGTCGGGGGTTTGAATCTCGCCTTGTGCATGGAGCAACTCATTGGCCAATGGCAGACCCTTAAATGAAGCCCAATCCGCGACGGATTAGTCATTGACCTGTCGGATTGGGAGATACCGTGGACAATCAAAAAAGAAGTAACCTAAGAAAGCAAACAACCAACAATTCCGTGACAAAGTTTAATCTTATTCTAACAATTCTATTGTATATATATGTCCATTTTTAGCTCTCTTTAAATTAAAAAATTAGCACTTTTCATAAGATCAATGGTGAGGACAATTAAAAAATTTTTTCATTGTAATTTTAGCTGTTAACTTCGTTCCTTCTAACCGTCAAATCAACATTTTCATAAGTTTATTATGAATATATTTTATAATATATAGTCACCAAAAAAAAAAATATATTTAATAATATATGTAGTAACGTAAAGAGAGAGGAAGAGAAATATTAGCAATGTATAGAAAAAGAGAAGAGTATTATTGTTGTGTGTTATTTCAAGTGTGGCTTTTCCTATTTATACAGGTGATATTCGTTTTTCAATCTTCATTAATTTTGAATGTCTTGGGATATAGTGTCCGTCACACTCTCGGGATATAGTGGCCGTCACACTCATGGGATATAGTGCCGTCACATTTCTTGGGATAAAGTGTTCTCACACTTTTGGATATAGCGCCCACCACGCTTTTGGGATATAATGTCCGTCACACTCATGGGATATAGTGCCTGCTACGTTCTTGGGATATAGTGTCTGACACACTCATGGAATATAGTGTCCAACACACCTTACAACAGAGAGAAAACTCAACATACTCATCATCAACAATCTCAATCAGATTTTCATTATCATGTTCATTCATAATCATTTACATTCATTCATTCAATATCATTATGGCCAAGAATTCATCAATTATATAACACTTCCTCAATTAATCAATCATAGCCACATTCACTGTTTACCAGGAATATAGTGCCCAGCACACTCTTGAGATATAGTGCTCGTCACACTCTATAATCACACTCACTATTTATTATTACCACCCTTATACCCTCTCTCGTACACTTACATTTCATAAATTCATATCTCAATTCAATCTCAAGTTCATCATTTGTCATCATCATTATCATCATTCACTTCTCATTTAACATTGCCAACACCTCATTACTTAGTTACTCGCTTTATCAACACTTTTCAATTCAAATCCCCCACTTCAAAACCTCTCTTCACCTCTAAGTCACTATCCTTTCCTAGTTTGACCTCATTCATTACCATTACAACTCAATTATAAGGTCTTAGAGGGTAAAAATAGAGGTTTAGAGGTTCAACAGCATGTTAAGATCATAAAAATACAACTTTGCTGAAAACAGGGTCCCACATACGCATGCATGTTCACGCACACACGGTGGTGTACTTTATCCTGCTCGCGTACGCATTTTATAATTTGATTTTGAGTTATTAAGAAAAGAATTACGTTTTGAGTTTGTTTTTATTTAAAAAAGAATGAATGGTGTTTTGAGTTTGAATTATTGATGAATAAAATGGGAAGAATGATGATGATTGAATGAGAATAAAGAATGATGAGATTATGATTTTAAAAGTATGATTTTGAATGAAATTGAATGATAATGAAAATTGGTTTGAAAATGAATTTGAATTTGATTGAGATATATGTGACCGAGTAAGAGGTAGTGGCGTTGTCCACCTGCTCCAAATAAAGACTGAGACTCGGCTCTGGGTAAGATGTAGTGGTGCTATGATAAATCCCAATTTTGTGGTTTATCTTGTATTGAATTTAGTGGATTTTATCAACTTATCTCACATTTATTCAATGAAATAGCACGTTTTTGTGAATTTCTCCTAAATTGTACTTAAGAGTGAAAACAAACTTTTTAGGCCTTAAAATTGCTAAATTTAATTCACTTTAATTCCATTCGATGCCTTGATATGTTTATTGAGTGATTCCAGGTTTATAAGGCAAAGATTGAGTTGAAGAAATAAAGAAAAAGTATGCAAAAATGGAGAATTCATGAAGAAATGAGATTTTGGTGATCTGCCCAGTTCCGCGTACGCATGACCAGAGAGATGTCAAGCGCGTACACGTCTCTCACATGTACGCGTGACACTGATCACGTGACCTCATTAAAGGAACACGCTGGGGGCAATTTCTGAGCTCATTCAGGCCCAAATCCACTCATTTATGAAATATTTGAAGCCAAAATCAAGAATGGACAAGGGGGAGCAATTAAAGTAGTGTAGGAAACATGTTTTAGGTTAGTTCTAGAGAGAGAAACTCCCTCTTCTCTCTAGAAATTAGGGTTCTTAGTTTAATTTCATCTTAGATTTAGGTTTTAATTCTTGTTTTCATCTAATTTCTTTTACCTTTCCTTGTTCTATTGCCTTAATTTCCTTAGTTTATCTTGTCAATTTCTCATTTGAGCCACTTTTTAGTTTATGAATATTCTTGTTACTTTTAATTTCATTTAATGCAATTTGATGTTTTATGTTCTTTTCTTACTTGCTTGAGTTATTATTGTTATTTTCTTGCATTTGGTAGTTTAGATTTTATATTTCTTGCAATTTAATATGCTTTTATTTTTATGCACACCAAGTATTTGATAAAATGCTTGGCTTAGGTTTAGAGTAGATTTTGAGCATTCTTGGCTTGGAAAGGGAAATTAGGTGCTCTTGAGTCATTAATACCCAACTTATGTTGGTAATCTAGAGTTATTAGTTGATCTTGTTTCCATTGATGCTACTTATGGATTAGGATTAACTAGGCATATTAGACTTTCTCTCAATGTGGAGATAACGTAATAGGTTTAACTCTTGGCAATTATTGTGTTATGATTAATGACTAGGATAGAAAACCTTAATTCTCAATCCTTTCCATGAATGCCTCTTTTTACTAGTTGTTATCTTTAGTTGTTTGCTTTATTTTCTTGTCATTTAAGATTCTTGCTATTTAATTTCTTGCCTTTTTATCAACACACCTTTGTGAAACTCATAACCAATGATTAGTATTTGATTGCAATTTCTAGGGAGAACGACTCGGGAGCAATACTCTCGATTATTTTTATTGGGTTGAACTTGTGACAACCAAAATTAAACTTTGATTGAGGGTTGTTTGTTGGTTTAGATCTATACTTGTAACGAAGCGATTTCTTTTATTGAGAAGAAATTATAAACCGACAGTAAACCTCACATCATGCTACCCACTTGCTCCGGGTAAGAGTTGAGAAGCCGGGTAAGATGTAGTGGTGGTATTCACTTGCTCTGGATAGGAGCTTGAGACTCCGGGTAAGATGCAAGGGTTAATTTTTGTCGTTGCTTGCTCCGAATTGAGAACTGTAACACCACCTGGGTAAGAGGTAAGGGTGAGGTAGTCTCCTTACTCTGGCTACGCGGGTAAGATGCAAGGGTTGCAGCGATGTCCCACTTGCTCCGTGTTTGGTGTTCTGTCCAGGGTTAACTACCGAACATGTCGGATTTGGCTTTATAACCGACATATGAGACTCATCAGCCATAAGGCAGGCATACATCATATGCATATGTGTGTTTTATTTGATTGTGCATTAATTGGGCTTGTCTATGTGATTATTATGCTTACCTGTTATATTTGCTACCTGCTGTATTTGTATCCTACTTGTATTTGCTTTGTCTGTATTGCTTGTCTGTGCATCAAAATTTTGGAGAAATGGAGGAAACAGAAAGTGAAGGATTGGATCACAATTAGATTGGAGGAGATAGATAGTGAATTGTAATCTTAGAGTTTAATGAGATAGAAAGTGAATTGTAGAATTAGAGTTAGATTGAGACTTGGATACCTTAGAGAGTTTTACCAAATTTATGATTTAGTTTATTCCTTTAAGTTTATATCTAAGTGTCAGAGTTCTAGAAATGTCTCTGGCTTTTCTGAGACCTTTTACATTAACTATGTGGGCACATTTACCATACTGAAAATCTCTGGTTCTCATTCCATACATATTTCTATTGTTTTTCAAATGCAAGTCGAAAGGCATCTCGCTGAGCGTCTGGAGTTCTCGTGGAAGTGAAGTTAGGTTTGTTTTGAGATGCTGTATTTTGTATTTATGTTATGTATATATGTAAATAGATTCTCCTTTGTATATATTTTATGTTTGTCCCTCCTACCGTCGTTATCATGGGCCGCGTGGTTGTTCTCTTGAGCTGCCGCTGCCCTTTTGTTTCTCTATTACTTTCTAAGTCCAGTAGGTAATTTCTTTTTGGAACCTTGATATATCAGTTTCTGTTATATGTGCCTTAGAGTTTACGGCGTTATTTATCATAGGATTAAGCATCGGTGCTTGCATGTCGTGTTTGAAGTCGCTGTTGTTGCTTCGGAAATGGTCCGACGCTGTGGCAGTTGTAGGACGCAAGGAAAAAGGGGTTTTAACGCATTTGGGTTTTGTGAGTTTCGACGAGTTGAGATAGGGGCATTTTCTTAAATTCCTTTTACTTTCAAGAGTTGTTATAAGTCGATAAAAGTATGAAAAATGTATTTTTATAATTACGTAAGTCTTATGAATTGAATTGAACTGTTTGGATGGCTGTAATTATTTACTTGATTGATTTATTGAATTATTGAATTATTGAGGAAGCTGGTTATTCTGATTTGATGTTTTGATTTGTTAAGTTGGTTATTGTTGAATTAATTTTCCTTGAATTATTGGAAGAGGTTTAATGTTGAAATTTAGTTTAATTATGGAAATATTTGATTTTAGAAAAGATTCAAAACTGGAATTTGGTTTGATTTTGGAAAGAATTTCATATTTGAAGCTAGTTGGGAACGGGTTGGAAAATGTGGTTTTGATAGGACCTGTAAGGATGGCATAGTCCAAATTTTAGAGGAGATGCTACCCGAATTTGTATAAAAATTGGAGACTTCGTTTAAAATGGTTATTTAGAAAGATTTAGATTTTTAAGGATTTTATAATTTGATTTTTGCAGTTATTAAGAAAAGGGTTACGTATTGAAGTTTGAGTTATTTAGAAAAGAATGAATTATGTTTTGAATTTGAATTATTGAAGAAACTAATAAGAGGTATGATGAGAATGAGTGTGAGAATGAAGATTGATTTTTGAGTATGATTTTTGAATAATTGAATGATAATGAGAATGAATGTGAAAATAAAATTGAATTTGATTGAGATACTTGGGTAGTAGCAAGGATTGTGGTTCGTCCCGCTTGCTCCAAGTCAGTGATTATGACACCTGAGTAGTAGCAGCAGTAGTGGATTATTCCACTTGCTCCAAGTTGAGCTTTTAAACACCCGCCTGGGTAGTAACAATATTTGTGGTTTTTCCACTCGCTCTGGGTTAAGCGGGTAGTAGCTCAGATCCACTTGCTCCGCGATCGGTATTTCCGTCTAAGGTTATCTACCAGGACATGTTGGGTTGACTATATAACCGACAAATGATATCATCAGCCATAGAACAGGCATTCATCATGTGCATTTGTATGCTTTGCTTGAGTTTGATTTTTACTGGGTTTGCCTAATTGCTTAACTGTTATTAACTGCTATCTGAGCTATTTGCTGTAACTGCTATCTAAACATGTACTTTCCTTGTCTGTTTTGCCTGTGTTTGTTTTTGTTGTGGTACCTTCGAGATTGGGTATTGATGATGGGATGACGATTTGACTGTTGATTTGTTTGAGTTGTTTGAACTGGGAGCTGTGATTGGTTTCTGATTGAGGTTTTAGGAAAGAACGAAAAATCAAACTGGTTCAGCATACACTTAATGAACCTATACTTGGAACAGATTGGTCATTTATACATTCATACAGTCTAGGAAATTAATTAAGATTTTCTTATAAGAAAAGAAAGGTTTTAATTTCTAGATCTTTAAATACTTGTTTTTTTTAAAAGAACGGTTTTGGATGTTTAGCTGTTGGTTTTTTAAAGTTTTAAAGATTCATAGGACGAACGAATATCACTGTCCTGAAATCAATTTTTCTTATTATACGTATCTTTTTAAAACAATTCTTAAAAACTCTCTGTTGAGAACCCTTTCAAGAATGATGTTTTCACCTCTCTATAGTTTTATCTTTTCAGGACGGATGAAGAAGCTTGCGGAGTTTTAGTTAAGTACTTAGATATATTGTTTTTGTTTGTTTATTCATCCCTCACCTTTATTATTAAAATGTTGTAAGAGGGATAAGAGTTGTATGTTTATATGTATATTATATTTATTAGCTACTTATGTAAGAAGTTTTGTATATAAATATATGTTTGTTTGTTTTCAAGATAAAGTAGTTTTTTTCCAGTTTTCAAAGAAATCTGCGATACGGTTTTGAGTCAAACTTACTATCAGAGTGGTGCAGTCGGAAGTGTGATGTTCTGATAGTGAGGGTGTTACAACAAGTCGAGCTTTGTAGCCTACAACTTCATTTTTTTATTTCGTTTTTTCACAAATACACATCTATATCCAACAGGTTTTACATCTTCTGGTGTACGAACTATAGGTTCAAAGACTTTACATTTTACAAGTGAGTCTATCTCAGCCTTCATAACTTCTTTTCATTTTGGCCAATCATTCTTTTATCGACATTCTTCGACTATTCTTGACTCAAGATCCTTACTTTCATGCATAATATTTAAGGCCACATTATATGCAAATATTTCATCGACAATTGTCTTATTTCGCTTATTTTTCTCCTGTAAATACGTAATTTTTTGAGATTCTCATCATTTTCACAATTTTTAGGTACCTGAATGTCTTCTGGCGTCAAAATTATATCAGAATTTTGGACAACTACAGGTGTCTTTACTATGTCTTGATCTTTTTAATAGGAATAGTATTTACATCTTTTCTTTTTTAAGGATTTTATCTTTGAAACCAACAGGTCTACCACGCTTCTGGCGTGAATTTGTTTCAGTTGCCACTTGTCCAACTAGGACATCAATTCGAATTGGTACACTTTCAGTTGGTATATAAGATTTGGTTATCCTCTTCGTATCAGAAAATGTATCAGACAATTCATTTGCTATTATTTGCAAATGTATATAATCTTTTGAACTTCTAGTTCATATTGCCCTGATCGAGGATCTAAATACATCAAGGATGATGCATTCCAATTAAGTTCCTTTTCAGGAAACTTATTCTCTCCCAATAATGTTGGAAATTTTGATTCATCAAAATGACAATATGCAAATCAGATTTTAAATACATCTACAGTTTGTATCTTAATATACCTCACTACAGAGGGAGAATCATATCCAACATATATCCCCAATTTTCTTTGGGGTCCCATTTCGGTGCCAGAAGGTGGTGCAATGGGAACATATATCGCACACCCAAATATTTTTATATGGAAAACATTTGGTTGCTGGCCAAAAGCTAATTGCGTAGGAGAGAACTGATGGTAACTTGTTGACCTCAAATGAATAAGTGCTGCGGTATGTAAAATAGCATGTCCCCAAACCGAGGTTGGAAGATTTGTTCTCATAAGTAAGGGTCTAGCAATTAATTGGAGGTGTCTAATAAGTGATTCTGCTAACCCATTTTGTGTGTGAACATAAGCTACTGGATGTTCAACGCTTATTCTGTTAGCCATATAATAAGCATCAGAGGTTTGGGAAGTAAATTCACCAGCATTATCAAGACGAATTGCTTTGATTAGATTTTCTGAAAACTGTGTTTTTAATCGAATCATTTCAGCAAGTAACTCGCAAACGCCACGTTACGAGAAGACAATAAGCACACATGTGACCATCTCGAAGATGCGTCTATTAGGACTATAAAATATCTAAAAGATCTACATGGTGGATGAATTGGTCCACATATATTGCCTTAAATCCTTTCTAGGAATTCAGGGGACTCAAATCCAATATTTACTGGTGATGACATTAAAATTAGCTTTCCTTGAGAACATGCAGCACAACGAAATTCACTGAATTTAAAAATCTTCTAGTTCTTTAGTGAATGTCCATGGGAGTTTTCAATAATTCTCTGTATCATGGTTCTTCTCGGATGACCCAATCGGTCATGTCAAATTATAAATTCATTTGGGCTGGTAAACTTCTGGTTTACAATGGCATGTGATTCAATTGCACTAATTTTAGTATAATATAACTCGGATGAAAGTGAGGGTAACTTTTCTAATATAACATTTTTATTTGAATCATGAGTTGTGATACATAAGTACTCATGATTTTTCTCATTTATTGTTTCAATATGATATCCATTTCAACGAATATCTTTAAAACTCAACAAGTTTCTTAGAGACTTGCTAGACAATAGTGCATTGTTTATTATGAATTTTGTTCCTCCTGAAAATAAAATTATAGCTCTTTCAGAACTTTCTATCGCATTACCTACGTCAACACATTCTTCTTTTGGCACAAGATGAGTAAAATATATATTACTTTTGAGAATGGTGTGCAAACTTGCACTATCCACAAGGCAAACATCTTCATTATATATCCTTATCATTTTTTTCAAAAACAAATAATAATAATAAAATGACTAGCAGTACATAAACAATCAAATTGTATTCCTGATTGAAATTATTTTTCTAAGAAACACTGTACATAAAAGTAGTGTCATATTTTAAAATTTTTTTATTATTATTATTATTATTATTATTATTATTATTTTAAAACATAACATATTAAATGATTTCAAAATTTTTAAACATAAACATTAATATTTTATTAAATATTATTTATATACATCATACTTAAAATTTAAATACATTAGAAATAAAACTTAACAAAAATTTTTTTACATTATTTATTTACACGAGTACTTTAACAAATCCACATATTAAACTTTTCTATTATTGATCAAATAGCCAATATTTTCTTCAGGATCCTCAAAGAAATCGGATACATTATAATGAGTGGTATAATTTTCAGCAACATCATTTGAAACAAAATTTGTCTCCTTTCCTTTGTCATCATTTTTCAAGGATACTTGATAAAGATCAACTAAGTGCCTCAGGGTACGACAAATACGCGACCAATTACCCTTTTCACTACAACAGAAATATTTATCATCTGTTGATTTATTTTTCTCATTATTTCTTTTTTTATCCCACTTCTGGTGAGATCCTTTCTTATGAACATATTTTTTCTTCCTTCCATAATTTTTCTTGTTACCAAAACCTTGCCATTTACCTCTTTTGGGGTTATGATTTGCCGCATTTGCTTCAGAAAATGGAGCGGCGCCAGCTGGACGCGCTTCATGAGTTCTTAAAAGTAATTCATTGTTACGTACTTACGTTCAACAACAAGAAGGCAAGAAATTAACTCAGAATATTTTTTAAATTCTTTTTCTCGATACTGCTGCTATAGGAGCACATTCGAGGCATGGAAGGTCGAAAAAGTTTTCTCTAACATGTCATTATCAGTTATCTTTTTCCCACATAATTTTATTCTTGAGGTAATTCGAAACATTACTAAATTATTTTTATTTATGGATTTAAAATCCTGTAGACGTAAGTGCGTCCACTCATATCGGACTTGAAGAAGTATCACTGTCTTTTGATGATTATATATTTTTTCAAAGTTTTTTCACAAATCTGCAAGATCTTTCAGTGTGAGGTATTCATTTTTCAATCTTCATTTGTCAAGATGACAACGAAAAAAGATCATGGCTTTGGCTTTATCCTTCTGAGATGCATTATTTTCAGTCTTAATGGTATCTCAAAAATCCATTGAATCAAGATGAATTTCAGCATCTAGTATCCATGATAAGTAGTTGTTTTCAGATATATCAAAAGCATTAAATTCAAGATGAGAGAAATTCGACATAATAAAAATTTATTACTTAAATCTTCCTAAATTTTTATCAGAGTCTTATGCTGATAACGTATTGTAAAATAAATAAATAAGGAAGAAAAAATAGATATAAAATAAAAAAATGTAAATAGATAATTTTAGTATTAATATTCACCAATATAATTATCTCAATATAATAGAGATAATTCATATATTTAATAATATATGTAGTAACATAAAGAAAGAAGAAGAGAAATATTAGCAATATATAGAAAAAGAGAATAATATTATTACTATGTGTTATTTCAAACATAGCTTCTCCTATTTATACTGGTGACAACCTTTGTTTTTTAATTTTTATTAATTTTAAATACTTTAAAAAATAATTCCTTCAATATAAAAAAAATTAGCCGGCCAACTTATAAATAGACATTCATTTATCACAGCAAAACCAACATTAACCCCATGTTGGCTTGTCTCACAAAGAGGTAACCACCGCCATCTATATTTATAAACCTAATAGTCTAATACCAATATAATGGCCAACAACCAAGTTTCAATAAAATCCACTCATGCCACATGTGGAGGATTATTTTCACGTACAAAAAGTAGTGTAGACACAATCTCATGTGTTGGTGCTAATTCATGACTTTGAGAAAAAAAAGAGACATTTTAGCTAATTTTGTAAGCACAATATTTAATTTGTCTTTGAACATTATTTTAAGATAAAAATAGAAATTAAAAACTCATCTGATTATAAAAATATAGACATACTAAATTTAAAATTTCTCTAAAAATATTTAAAACGTAGAATTTAAATATATTTTATAAGAAACAGGCTGAGTTGGCCGGTTGGAATTTGAAGTAGAATAAAGTTCAAACCAATTAAAATTGGGTTAGGTTAATTAACCTTTTAAAAATAATTTAGCCAAATCAAACCAAGTCAATCTAAAATATAATGGTCAATGATCAATTAAGCTTTTAAGCAAGGGCCATGCATGTTGATGCTTGCTCATTATAATTCCTACTTTTTCTTAAAAAAAATATATATATAATTTATTATGTTGTATGCAGAGAAAGCTGAATGATGATGAATCAAAAGCAAACAGAAGAGCAGAAAGGGTTGATGAATTTAGGGTAAAGAAATTGGTAAATCAGAGTTTGAGTTAAAAGAAATGGGAAAAGGGAAGAAAAGAACATAAGAATACTATTTAATATTTCCACTTTTAAAGGAAGGGGCGGCTTCTTGCATGGCTTTTATTAAGTTTTCATTGCTGAATTTCTGGGAAACCTTCTCTCATAATTAAGGCTTGTTTATTTATTTATTTAATGCATTTATTATTATTATGTCAACAAGAACTTTTTGTCAACCAATTATAGTTTAAATGGTATAATTTTTTTATACTTATCTAAAAATTACGAACTCCAGTCTCACTCTTAATTAAAAAAAAAAACAAAAGCTAAACTTCTTACAATTCATTTTCTTATTAAAAAGTTTGAAAATCGAATTAAATCAATCGGTTTAATTGAATTAATCAAAAATTAATTATTAAACCAATTCAATTTAGGACTAGTAAAAATTGATTGTTAATGAATTAATTAAAAATTAAAAAAATAAAAGCAAAAAAGAGTTAACCGGTCAAACTATCTTTATATCAATTTAAAATAATAAATCACAAAAAAGTAACTTTTTTTTAAATAGAGATATATATTGTATACATAACATAAATATATTATTTTAACACATAAAAAAATCACAAGGTAATATAAATTTGACAATATATAATGTCTATTGGAATTGGATTTTGATTTTTTTTTTGGCAAGTAAATTTAAAGTATGAAATATTTTTATCCTTAAAATTTAATAATTTTGACTAAGTGAATTTTTGAAAATTTTATTTCTATACAAATGGATGACAATTAAATTAAAATACAAAAAAAAATGGATTTAGAAATCGAATTTTACTTATTTTTTGTGTACACTTTTAAAGTAATTATTCAAAGATTTTTATAAAAATTTAGATCAATTATACAAATTATTTATTAGTACTTATTAAAAAATTATTCTTTTAATTATTTTGTCAAATTAATTCTATGTTTTGAGGGCTTTCAAGTATATTTTTGCTTCAATTAATATTGAAGAGATATGAAATTGTTCAACAATTAGATATACTTTTGGCATCTATAGTAGACGCTAAAATATAGTTTTTTTTTCTAACCCCTCTCTCATGAAATAATAAATTTAAATGAAGTTAAAACACTAAGAATATGTACATCCGAAGGTGTTTTGATTTGTAACATACCTCATTATTGAATCTTACCACTATATTGCAAATTACAAGTGATGATCATATGGAATTTTCATAATGATTTTGTGCCCAACAATGAAAAAATATGAGATTGCTACATCAAAATATTTAGGATAATTAAGAAAGGAAAATTATTACAAGAAAACTAAAAACACTTTGTTAATCGACATATTATATGGATGGAAGTCACCAAAAAAAATTATTATATGGATGGATGTGTCATAACAAATTTCAGCTTAAAGCCTAGCTTGACTAAAGTTTTTTTTTTTTTTTCTAGAACCAAAAGCTAACTTGTTAATTTAGAAACTAAAAATAATTCTGTTTAAGAAAATCATAATATAAATAGAGTTACTTTTTTTTTTCCCTTAACACGTGTGTGTGTTTTTCTTTTGTCCACGATATTTTTTAGCTCGATAGGGTAAGGGCTAATCCGTTGTGAATCTGAGTTCCATTTAAGAGTCTGCTGCTGGCTGGCTAATGGGTTGCTGTATGCACAAGGCATGATTCGAATCTTCCGACACTTGCTTAAGTAGACGGGTGAGCTGATCACTCGACTAACCCAAATTGGTTTTTTTTTTTGTTATGATAAATAAGTGTTTCTCTTTTTT
>NC_029785.2:2172618-2174019 GCF_000816755.2 Arachis ipaensis
TACATTAGAATTTCTTAAATCTTAAACTCTTATCATTTAAGGTCCAAAAAACTTTACAGTTTCGGACGGTAACTCTCATCCTGCACCAAATATGTGGTGGACATTTTTTTTTGGTCATCATGTGGTGGACATTAATAATGGGCATTTTACCCAAGAAAGCCCAAATCATAACAAAAGATGATACTTAAAGCCCAAATAAAAGTCATGTCCAAAAATAGCCTAAATAAAAGTTGATAAATTTGCCCAAGTTGATGGGTGGATGTGATCCAGTCCAAAAGAGAAAAGAAAGTGTGGATGTGATATTAATATTATAGACTTTGAATGTCTAACCAAAAACTCAGGCAAAAACTACAGGTCTAAGTGCCTAACCAACAAAATAGAACAATAGTTGACTTTGAAGGGTTTAGGCCTTTAGGGTCACAACCTAAGATGGGTTTATGTTAGACATGGGGGTGTGACCTAAAGAAAACTAAATATTGTCTTTAGTTGGGGTTGGAAAATAAACCCATAGTCTTGTTGATCAAAACTTCAAAAATGACAGACACACACGAATCTGTTTGATTTTGAGTTAAGACAAGAATAACATATACCAGTGCCCAACTTAAATTGGTTGAGTAGATAATTTAGGATTTAGATTTTCTAAAGTTTAAATTTTACTTTAGAAAATAAAGTATGATCTTTTATTATTTATTTTATAGGTAGGACCAAGAATAAATATGAAAAAAAAATCATTCAAGGATAGAAAATTATATTTTACTCTCTAAAATAAAAATTAAAAATTTAAAAAATCTAAATTACACCATTTATTAGTATACAAACCAACTTAGATTATTCGAATTGTCCATATCTTTAGAGGCAACGGAAAAAAAATACTTAACAGCACAAAAAAATCACATATACTTGATTTTCTCTATTTTTTTTATATTACTTTTTGCTTTAACAATTTCAAATGAAATTCTTTTCTATAAAATGCATGCATATTTTATTGTTATTGACTTATTATTATTATTATTATTATTGGTGTTATCATTAGAAAAGTTGACAACATAAATATATAATATTGATAATTTTTCATGACAATATTGCCCAACTATAAATAATTATGTATAAATAAAATTGTATGTACTTTACCTAAATATCTACAACTCTAAACACAATCAGTCTTTTGATCAATTAATTATTGTAATCTCAACCAAATAATTTTACATTCCTCCTCATCATACAGAATTTTAAAAATCTATCATAAAAGCTTTGTCTGACTACTAAATGCACAAAACTCAATGCATTCTCATTATTCATGGTTGACTAGTACTAATTCATTAAATTTTAAAAGAATTATAAATTCATTATTACACAAAATAAAAAGATAAAAAAAATTAAGAATTAATTTTTTTTTTTGCT
>NC_029785.2:2178135-2191229 GCF_000816755.2 Arachis ipaensis
CTAAAATATAAATTTAAAATTTAAAAAATCTAAATTACACCATTTATTAGTATACAAACCAACTTAGATTATTCGAATTGTCCATATCTTTAGAGGCAACGGAAAAAAAATACTTAACAGCACAAAAAAATCACATATACTTGATTTTCTCTATTTTTTTTATATTACTTTTTGCTTTAACAATTTCAAATGAAATTCTTTTCTATAAAATGCATGCATATTTTATTGTTATTGACTTATTATTATTATTATTATTATTGGTGTTATCATTAGAAAAGTTGACAACATAAATATATAATATTGATAATTTTTCATGACAATATTGCCCAACTATAAATAATTATGTATAAATAAAATTGTATGTACTTTACCTAAATATCTACAACTCTAAACACAATCTGATCAATGATCAATTAATTATTGTAATCTCAACCAAATAATTTTACATTCCTCCTCATCATACAGAATTTTAAAAATCTATCATAAATCTGACTACTGTGCTGTCAAAAAATTAAATAAATAAATTAATAAAAAGAAATTGGTAAGAAAAAAGGATCTCAACTCTCAAGTCCGAACCAGCCAACCTGGTGCTGCTGCTGTTTTTGCAACTTACATTTTCTTCATCCACACCATGGGATCTGGATTTGGTGCTGCACCTCAACCTCAACCTCCACCGAGTTGACCAATCGGAACCTTCTAGAGCCCGCTACTTCAACGAGAGCTTCAACAACAGCTTCCTTCTTCTACTGTTACCGCTTACTTCTACTCCTAAACGACGATCCAACTCATTAAACGACAATCCAATCCATATCGATGGCGTATAGGAGGAGACCACAGCAAGGGTTTTCGAAGCCTTCTTCAACCTTCGAGTTCGACGACGACTCGTTTCGTAACCCACCGCAGCCACGCTCACCTTCATACTCTTCTGCTTCTTCTACTTCTGACCAAAACGACATCGATGCCGCTGCCTTTACCTCCTCTCCCTCTTCTCTCGCCGCGAAAGCGATTAGGGCTTCTTCGGCGCGACGCGATTCCTCGCTTTCTTCTGTGTACGGTCACTCCAATTTCTCACATAAAAGCAACAACAACAACAATAGCGTCAACGCTTCTTCCAATTCTCAACATCAATATAGTACCACCACTGCTCCCTCCCAATATAAGGTTTCTCTTTGATTATTATCATTTTTTTTCTGCTTTTTACTTTTTTTTTTTCGATTGCAAATTATTGTCATTCTTATGATTTACATCAATGTTCAGTGGATGCGGTCTGCAGAGTTTAATTAATAATAATTAATGCCTTTTATTCTGCTTGTATTCCTAAATTTTATTTTATTTTTTCAGTTATAGTGTAATTTAGCTATGAGATAGGATTCGATGTTTTTATTGGGAGAGATGGAACTTAGAAAGAGAAGAAAATGGCCAATAAAAAAGAGATAAAATTGAGAGAGAAATAGTCAAATAGTAGGCTTCAATTTCAAAAAAGGTGAGTGCTATTTCGCTTTGATAAGGTCTATTCAAGTCTTGTATTTACTAGCTGGAGGAGTTTTATCTATAGAAGTCCTACTTAGCTTGACCAGGTTAGTTGAACTCTAGTTGACTAAGGATAGAACTGATTTAGGATTGTAAGTGAAGAAAGAAAAATATCCTGCTAGTAAATGAAGATTCAGTGACTGAAACCTCTGGATTAGAAATAAGAAAGCTTGCAATATGGTCTGAAACTCTGAATAAATAGATTAGCAAATCTTCGTATGCCGGCCATAATTGTTAATGGAACACTGTAGGTCTGTGCAAGTGCGTTGGAGCAACAAGGGCCGCGTAATGGAAGAGGTATTGGTTGTAGGATGGATCCGTGTTGTCCTTGTGACTTGAGCCATTGTATGATTCATATGGAACTTTATAGATTTATTTTTATTCTTTTCTTAGTAAATTTTTTTGGGAGCATAAGGCATTGGGAGTATATGGCATTGAACTAGTGGCAATGTGAAAATGGAGATCAGCCTGGACCTGGAGGAGATAAGTTAAAGTGCAGTGGACTGTGGATATGAACTCTGTTATTTTGACTCCTTAAAAGACTTTATTACCAGCAATGTCTGGTCTTTTAGAGTGTAATATTTTTGTGTATGTCTGTATTTTTCTACTATGATTGTTTATGTCTGTAATACATTTGATGACTTCTTCCATTTAGATATTAGTCTACATGTTAAAGCTTCTGCCTGCTGTTTAGTTGCTTTGATGATGTCCACATAATTATAGTTCCAAGCTTGTCATGCTCAAAAAGCAGATGAAAATAACGGTAGATCTACCGAAAATATTATGCATTTTCTGTTTTTTTGAATATGTTATATCAATGCATTGAAGATTGAAGATGCTTGTTTAGCATATGCTTACATTCTCTTTGCTTCTCTTAAACTCACATTCTTTTGAGTGCACCATTCTGATTATTCAAAATGGTATTATTTGTAAATATAGGAGGCAAGAGCCTATGAATATACTTCCATGAAGAACCTGAATGAGTCCAAGAATGGATTTTGGGGTGCTCTGGCCAGGAAAGCCAAATCAATTATTGATGATGATAACATAACTCCACAATCTGAAGCACCAGGGGCGACAAGGTCACAAGTTCCTGGCATAGCGTCTCGGGGAAAGGTGTGCTTTGAATTACACTAGGGGCAAGATAACTCCTCATTATGGATCTTGGTTTATATTTTATACTACTGCAGCTTTGACTAGGCCTTTTCTGCACTAGGTGGGAATTAGCTATATGGATTAAACTATGTCATTACTTTGTATATTAAGCTGGGAAAAAATGTTTTTGTAGTTCAAGTTATGAACATGTAGTTGTAGTTGTTCATGAAACATAGGTGCATTGCATTTGGAAATGATCCACATCTTGCTTGTGATGAGATATATTAGAATTTAGACCACTAGAGGTTTGGCTTCAGAGTGCATGGAGAAAAAAGCTTCAAAGCTGTCTAAGCAGTACGTATGTCTAAAAGTGGTAAATCCATTAACTATTGGTACATCACTGAAGAGGGATCTACGCCATATTTTTGAAATTGAATTATTTTTATAATCTTTGCATTTGACTAGTAATTAGTAAAGTATTTACTATTTGAAATGTAAGATTGATACTATTTTCGTCGTCATTGTAGTTCCAAAATTCAAATCACTTGGAGGAAAGTAATCTCAAAAGGGATGGGCCAACATTTTTCAAGGGATTGGATGCTATCACATCTTCTCTTACTCAGATTGGTGGCACCATTGGTAAATCTCTGGAGGTGAGGTTTCAATATGGACATTTTTTTTTTCTAATGGATTATCTTTTCTTTGTAACGTGAGTATAAAGTATAAACATGAGATTATATCCTCCTAATGAGTGTGTTCATGATTCTGAATATCAATAAAAAGAGGCCCTCATTTCTTTTAAGGATATTCTTTGTGAACTTATTAGTCCTAATTTATATTTGCAGGAGGGTTTTACAAAAGTTGAGAATCGGACTTCAGATATCATTCAGGAAACTCGTAAGCATATCAGGAAAAAGCCTGGCAATTCCGTAGGACAGGATCAGGAAAGAAACCATTCTTCTAAGCTTCAGCAACCCCAGTTGCGGACCCAGATGTCACCAATGGAAACAAACCAAGAACTTCAATTGAAGGCTTCTCGCGACGTAAGGTGGCAACAACTGTATCACTTTTTGATGTGGTAAAAGTATTTGTGGGGTTAGGAGTTGTGGAATCTAAAGTTAAGATTCCATCTCCTAGTTGTTTACTCTTTAAATTTGATGCCCCTTTCATTCTTTCCTATGTTATTCTCTAAACCATAATGCATACTTATAATTATTGTAATGTAAATATCATGTGTATGAGAAATGTATATTAGTTTTTCAACAAGAAATGTGGATGTATATGTCAAATCGTTCCCAGGTTCTCAGCATAGTACCAGTTTGGTATCTTCACAAGGCATGATGAGCTTCTACAATTATTTTAATCTTCTGAACTGGATGCATTCTTTGCCTTTTGATTTTTTTCACAGGTTGCAATGGCAATGGCTGCCAAAGCAAAACTGCTTCTTCGGGAGTTGAAGACCGTCAAAGCTGATCTAGCTTTTGCAAAGGATCGATGTGCCCAGCTTGAGGAAGAAAATAAAATCCTCCGTGAGAACCGTGAAAGAGGAGACAACCATGACGATGATGATTTGGTATGCATTTATTTTCATTTCACAAATTCCCACTCAATTTATGTGTGTGCGGCTTTAGTTACCATTTACAATATGCTTATATGGATATGATGTTTTCTACCTAGTACCAAACTCTCTAATCCCCTGCTTGAGCCATGAGGATAACACTTCTTATATGTAATCTTCAAACCTCATAATGGGGACAGCCTCATACACTGGGTGGTGTTTTTTATACTTTATGACTAACTTAGAGTGCTTCTCTAGCAATTTGCATATTTTTCTGTTTTCACTTCTAGAATTATTTCTGGGTGATATTAGCTTCTTTTGTTAGACTAACTACAAATTTTTAGGAGCTTATAAAAAAAATTAAAATGGAAATGTGTACTTCTCTCTTGATTTAAATTTCGGTTAAGTTTAGGTCAGATTTCTGCTGGACCTGTGTCTTGACAGCTGTATATTGTGATACTTAATGTGCACAAATTGGGAAGAATCAAAATGATTGCAGCAAAAGGTCAGATAGAGTTAGGTGGGGCAATGATGTTACTGAGTGGAACTGAATATCTTAGTGAAATTGGTTATTCTTTTGAAGCTTGAGCTGACTCTCTGGATAAATACTTTAATAGTCCTGATGTATCAACTAAGAATGTCAGAATCCAATTAATCTCATGTCTTTATATATCTTCTAATATTATATAAAGGACTTTCCCCACTTGTTCTACATCCTCTCTAAACACATGATGAACAGGGAACCAAGTAACGTACCAAATTGATTTATTCAAATGAGGTCTTCCCTGATCAGGTTCTTACACCAATAGAAGTATAAAATTACAATTTTCTTCAATAAGTGGTTGTCTATGTGGATCAAACAATGCCATTGCAGTTTACAGTAAACTGTGTCTGTAGACAGCATATGTAAATATTAAATACTAGCTGGTGTTTTAACTCGTGAATTCCATTTCATGTTATGGATTGTATACTCTCATTTCGGAAAGTTTTCTCCATGTTCATGATCACATTTGTGTTTCAGATACGACTTCAACTTGAAACTCTTCTGGCTGAAAAAGCTCGCTTGGCCCATGATAACTCCGTTTATGCCCGTGAGAATCGTTTTCTAAGGGAGGTTGTTGAATATCACCAACTCACGATGCAGGATGTTGTCTACTTTGATGAGAGCAATGAGGAAGTTACTGAAGTTAACCCTCTGAACTTACCCCCAGTGCCTTCAGACACCAACATCAGCATGAGTTCAGAATTGGCAAGAGGCATCTCGTCAATCTCTGTAAAGGATGCAAAGATTTCAGAAGCTACTATAAAGGGCTCCAAAAGTTCTGAGGTGATTAAAAGTATTTCCTCAATTACAGGAAAGGATCCAAATTGACAATGAAATTCTTCTATTATTGTGGTTATGCACCTTTTTTCTCTTTTTGAAAATGCTTCTTTGATTTGTTATTATTTATATGCACCACTATTACAATATATATATCTTTGGGGGGACGTTCTAATGATGTAACTTTATACCTTATAATGTGCAACTTAAAAAGAAAAAAAAAAGGTTATTTTATTTGTTCTAAATTAGCAAGTGCTTGTATAGCAGTATTTTATGTTTGCCCTGAAAGTGTTTCTGTATATCCAATTCTGAGCAGTGTTTTTTACGAGTATAATGTATCAATTTCATGTTTGTGCATCTTGGTGTATACATGATGAGATTTATTATTTGCATTTATTTTTACTTCATACACTGACTTTGGTATACATGAATACATATCTCTGTACTTGAATGTGTTGTAGCCCCTGTGGGATCCGCATAGGATCATTTCCATGCCCCATTCATTCATTCAAGGATTAAAATGCAGTTGGTAAGGGACCAATGAGCTGGAATATGCATAACCAAAACACACTGAATTGAGTGGCAATATATATATAAGTATTTTATTAATAAAATACTATATGTTCATTAATAAAATACTCACATCTAGCAAGAGAATAATATATATATATTAATAAAATATTATATGTTTATTATTACCAATATGTCTTACTATTTTGTATTGATATTTTGTGTTCACGGGTTGGTGAATATAATTAAAAATAATGTGATGCATCTAAGTCTTTTTGTTAATCAAGTCTAATCAAATTGGTCTAATATCAATAAAAATCAGTTATAGATAGTATTACTTTAAGTCTGATTGTTTGATTTGGTTTATAAAAAGACTTGAATGTATAGTATTATTCTATAATTAAACTGCTATTTTCTTTTCTGTAACTAAGCTAGTGATTTTTTACTGTGTGTTGCTTCGTACGTGGATGATGTTGAAGGAGTTCTTAAGGTACCATCTATTTCAGTTAAGACAACCCACGGAAGATGCAAATTATTATAGGTGTTTGAAGTTTGAACTTTCACCAAATGAGATATAATTTTTTTGGAGAATATGCAAAAAAGAAGGAAACCTCAATTTCTCAATGGTGTAGTTTGTTGATGCAAGCTGACACAGTTATAAAGAATCTTGACGTTATAAAAAAAATTTGTATGTGAAAATAAAGAGCAGCCTTAAAACAATGATAACTCAGCATAAATAAAACAGTTAGGACCACAGTTGCCATGCATTGCATAGTTCAGGCTTATTAGTTATTATTAAGCGACACACTGTAGCAGTTTCACTTTTGTGACCTACTTTCTTCATTGGCTTTTTTTTATATGGAAGTAAAAATGGTGATATATTTTAATATTGTAATTTTTGGTGTTTTTTAGAAGTGTGGAAGATACATAAATCAGAGGGTCCAATTTCTATATTTTAAATTTTTTAATTTTTTTTAACAGAAATCTCTCGGTCCGATTTCTGTTCTCTCACAAATTTCTCGGTCCAATTTCACAAATTCTTTAGTCCGATTTCTGTATTCTCACAAATCGGACGGTCCAATTTCTATACTTTTCACAAATCGAACGGTCCGATTTTTGTTTATCTAATTAAACGGTTCCACATTTGAGAATAACACCCCATCAACTCATATTTTAAAACAACACCGTTGTTACTCCAATATCAAAAACAAAATATGTTCTTCCTTCTATGGCCACTTAAAAGAAAATACTAGGATAATATTACGGTAAAAAATGTTTTCTAATAAGTGAAGATCGTTTTTTTTATAAGAAAAAATGTACGTATTTTTTTATAAATTTAGTAAAAATATTAATTCTTTATTTAATTTTACTCTTCATCAAAGAAATTTCGAAAATATTGTTAGGTGTTTCTCATTTATTATGTGTTGTATTCATATTTAATAAAAAAATGTTAATCTAGAATACTTTTAATTTACTCAAGAGCTAAATTTTTAAGAATTATTCTCTTGTTAGATGTGAGTACACTTATATAGTATTTTATTAAACATATTCAAGAGATATAAAAAATCACTCATTAATTAGCTATTTATGCATAAATACAATAAAATTTCGAATAATAACTAATTTTTTATGTTAATAAAAATTTAATTATTTTAATAGTTAATTATTTTTCTAAAAATCTATTAAATATCTAAAATATACACAAACATATAATAATTAATTTTTAATATTTTTATATTTCATGCCCAATATCCCACCTTCAAGAACCCAGCTAAGCTGGTAGTTGTGGCATTGACTAATCTGCCTGCCATTAAATTACAGTTGCAATTAGGACCAGCTAATTCCATCTTTATGAAGGCACATGCTTTCTAGTTTCTAGTACCACCTTTTGTCTAGTGATCCCTGAACCCTAATTTGCAATAAATTTCCCAATACTGTATTACTCACTTTTCTTTGAGTGCGTGTTTGAAATCAATACAAACTGGAAATAGGTTTAATTTGAAAATTAAATCTTGTGTTTTTGAGTCTTGAAAATGAGTAATGATTAATCACCTAAAATTCTAGTGGGCTTTGATGACTTTGAAATCTCATCAAAATGGATTGGTTAATAATTAATTTGATTTTAAAATTTAGGAAAAGTATTGGTAAACAATGAAAATACTAAATAATGTGAACAATGGATATGTCGGATGTTCAATTTACTAGGTGTGCGGATGGTTATCCTAATATTAAGATTTAGGTGAATAATTTGGGAGTATAGTGTGTTTTTACTTTATTGGGTCAATTTTAGAGTCCATTATTCACATTGTTCACAAAAATCATTGTCTATCTAGCAAAGTCCTAAAATTTAAATACAAACCTAAAGAAATAAAAATATTTTTTATTTTAATAATTTTAAATACAAAGTAAAAGGTATTTTAAATATACTCTTTAAAAAATGTATTTTGAAATATAAGAATTGATTTTGAAATCAAATCAAATTTTGTTTTCATATAAAGATTTATCTTGTAAGTTGTAACCAACTTAACTCAAAGCAAATCCGTTTTTACTTTTTAGAATCAATCATTTCAAATACTAACACATAGATTTCTTAGGAGATCCTAGTATGTCTCTACTACAAATATTTTTCATAACTTGTCAAAAACATTAATCAATTCAATTAATTACACCATGAATAAGATATTCTCAGTTACTCCTACTCAGTTCGACTATTTTGAAAAATGAATTATGCTAGATAATATTCATTCAATAGACGTATATTTCATGCTCCAAAATCCACACAAAAAAATTTATAAATATAAGGGATAAGTACGATTTTGGTCCTTAACTTTGAGGGCCAGAATCGAAATCGTCCCTCTTGTAATTTTCGAATTAAAATCGTCATTAAAGTTTTTTTTCGTATTAAAATCGTCATTTTTAATAAATTTTTTTGTTTTATTCCTAAACTACCCCTATTCTATTTTAAAGGGGGAGGGGGACGGCGGCGGCGTTGGTGGTGGTATTGGTGGTGCTGGTGGTGGTGTATGTTAGTGTTGGTGGAGGTTGTGGTGTTGGTGGTGGTGGTGGTGGAGGAAGTAATTATGTTGGTAGTGGTGAAGGTATTTTTGTCCAAAAAAAATAAAGAGGACGATTTTAATACGAAAAAAAACTTTAGTGACGATTTTAATTCGAAAATTACAAGAGGGACGATTTCGATTCTGGCCCTCAACGTTAGAGACCAAAATCGTACTTATCCCTAAATATAATAACAGCATAAAAAGTCAAAACTTTATTAAAAAAAAGTTATGAAAGGTTAAAGAAAAAAAGGAAAAAAAAAAAAAGATAAGATTACTNTAATCTGAATCTATTTATAACAGAGGATTGAATGAATTGTCTCTTTCATGCATATATCTGATTTTTCATATGATCTCTCTCAAAGTATTATATAATAAAAATAAATATTTAATTTTAATACTTCGTCAGTGTAAAATAATTTTATACGTACGTTTAATTATGTAATATCACGATAGAAAAAATGACTATTTTTTATATTGACTACATAAATAATTATCTAAAAAAATAAATACGATTGAATGATTAATACAATAACATTATGGAACACTTTGCAATAATAATAATAATTACTAAATTCATAATTCAATAATAATTTGAAATTAAAAAAATTATTATCTTAACTAATATTATATTCATAACTATTTTATATATTAAATAGTACTAATAGTAAAAAATGTAAAAAATAAATTAATATGGAAGCTTGCAATAACAATATTGACAATTAAATTCATAATATATTTGGTTATTTTGTTATGATTACCTCTTCCAAATATCCCTAAGAATAGTTCCTAATCCCACCGAATAACTTATAAAGAAATAAATAATAATGCAATGAAAATGAACCCAACACAAAAACAAAAACAGCAGAAGACAGGAACATGCTTAATTATGCTATGTACTTAATGTTATGTGTGCATGACACTATTTTGGCATCAAACTCACTTCCTCACTCTTCACCCTTCACTCCTCAGTCCTCACTCTTCCACCTAAATCCCCTCCTCAATCTAAGCTGAATATTATTTTTTGATTTTTTTTCCCAAATTGTTTTTATTCGTTTCCTTTTTCATCCATTTTCATTTTCTTAATTCTCATTTTTTTACCATTTTCCTTCAAAAACATCTTCTGCAACAAACAGAGCCTCTTTTTTGTTGTTTTCTTCTTCCTATGCTTCCTTGAATCCCAAAAACAACAGAATTTCAACATTCTCCCATCACCCATTTCACCAAATCAATTAATCAACCTTTTTCTCTTGAAAAAGATCTGATTTTTGTTGTTCTCTCTCTCTCTGTCTCTCTGTTCTTGAACTGAGCGAGTTCTTGTTCTTCCACCATTTCCTGCTGGATAAAGACAACAATGCTGAACCAATCTTTGGTCATTTTCTGCTCTGTAAAACTGTAAAGTTTTCAACTTTTTCCCTTCTCTTGCTTCGTCCTTTGTTTGTATTAGCTCTCTGGCTCTTCTTTCAATGTCAGATTCTTCTTTTTTCATTGTCATTATTAGCATTATTTAGGGTCCATTTTAGTGCTCAGATTCCAGCATTGGGGGTTGGGGTTTTTGGTTCAATTGTGAAAACTGTAACTGAAATGAGATCTTGATGAGGGTAATAACCAGTTTCATTTCAGTGTTCTTCACATTTCCATTTCTTCTCTTGATTCCACTCTCAACCCCTCAAGTTCTTCATGATTCGTCTAGCAGCAACAATGTAGCAACAATTTCACCAAGAACCCTTGATGCAATTCTTCAAGATTGTGCCTTTAAGGCACTAATTAGGCCAAAAACTGGGACACCCTATGATGCACAAGTCCCCAAGAATCTCTCTGGGGTTAGTGTCTCAGCATTGAGGCTAAGAAGTGGTAGTTTGAGGAATAGAGGCTTCAAATCCTACAAAGAATTTCAGATCCCAATTGGGGTTCTTGAACAACCCTATGTTAAAAGGCTTGTCTTGGTTTACCACAATTTGGGAAATTTATCTGAAAATTTTTACCCTTTACCTGGTTACTCATATTTGGCACCAGTTCTCGGCCTTTTAGCTTATAGTGGTGCCAATTTAACAGGTCAAGATTTGCCTGAACTCAATTTAGTTACTTCTGATAACTCAATTTTGATTAACTTCAAGGATGTGAAGAAATTTCCCATTGGTTTGGTTCCAAAATGTGTGTTCTTTGATCTACATGGTTCAGTTCAGTTTGATATTTTGTTACCTGGAAATGTTTGTTTCACAACAGAACAAGGGCACTTCTCAATTGTTGTTGAGAGCAGCAAGATTGCACCTTCACCGGAACCGGCTGCTGTCGCCGCTAACTTTGGCGACGAACACAATCATCATCATGGTGGGAACAAGGACATGTCTAAGGTTTGGATCATTGTTGCATCTGTGTTTGGAGGGTGCATTGTGTTCATCATATTGAGTTTGTTGACTGTTAGAGTTAAGAGAGCAAAGAGGAGCATGAGGATTCAGCAATTGGAATTTGCAGCTGAGAGCGATGAAACTTTGCATATGGCATCAATTGGTGGAACTAAAGCACCATTGGCTGTGGGAACTAGAACAAGGCCAATGATTGAAAATGATTACATTCCTTAGTTGATTTTTTGTAACTTTTTAGTGTCACATTCCTTTGTAGAATCATAAAATTTTTACCTTCATTGCAACCATTGATTTCTCATTGTTCATAGTGAGTTCAGATGTTTTAGGATCTCAGTTTGCTTGGTTTTATCAATTAGTATTGATTGGTTTGAATCTCATAATCTCAGCATACATTATATGACCAAAAGAAAGTTTCTATGGAATCATACATTCTGTTGTCTATTATCTTTGATTTTCAGATGAAATTTCCAATTTTTTTTTTGTTATAGATTCCTAACAATTTTTGGGTTCTTTTATTTTCTTGCCACAACTCTTCTTTCTCTCTTTTGATCAATTTAGGTGAAAATCTTTTAAAATAATTGTTTGTGGCCTTTGTTACCTAGTTTTGTATAACTGACATTACTTAAATAAGGAAAACTTGGGATAGGATTAGTGTGATTGATGTGATGTAAAAAATGATTTTTCATGCAGAAGTAAGAATATCTTAACTTTTCTTGTGTGTATTCTTTTCAATTAGAATATTTTGAATTGATGTGTATCATTTTTTGAAGAATGGGTTGATGACAATCACAAAAAGTTGATTTAGGTACAAAAGAGATCAATTGATGTATGAATTTATACTAAGTGACACATGTTATGAACTTATTGTTAATGTTGCAAGTGTGAGGAGTGTTGAAAGTTAGTCCCACATCAAAGAAAGTAAGGAAGAGTGAGAAGTTTATAAGATGAGAGACTCATTAATTTGACACCTTAAGGTTTTGAGTTGGATGTGGTGTTTTCTCATTTTATGTTCTTTCGCTTGATTCTTTCCTGAAGTCTCCCGATAGTTGAGAGCTCCCCACGGTTGATATCTCTCGGATATTATTTGTTTGGTGGGATGCAAACTTTTTATAAAATGGTTTATAAGTGCACACGAAATAGAAGGAATGATTGTTGTAATGTAAGAGTCGAATTGGTATTTGACGAAATTGTGATTTTTTAATTCATATGATATCTTCAACATATATGGAGTGTCATGCAAATGCAAGTTTAGTTCAGTGACAGACTACATTTCACATGTCATTGACGAATCTTTAAATACAAGACTAAATTAGCAATTAAACTAATCTAAAACTAAAATGTTCTGTTTAAAATATCAAAGATTAAAATAAATTATGTTTCTAAAGTTGTATATAATAATATAAATCTAAAAATCTATTTAATTTTGAATTGAATATAAAATCCACGTAAAAATAAATTTTGTATCTTGTCTAATAAATTAGTCTTTCATATGCTGCCAGCATAAGGAAATGCAACAATCAAAACTCTATTAATCTCAATGACAAATAAATGCTAATGAGCTATATTTCAATGGTATAGTCTTCTCTCCTCACTTAGAGGTCTTGGCTTCGAGTTTTATCCTTAACTTTGAAAAAAAAAAGTTCTTAATAAAGTATTAAATC
>NC_029785.2:2191254-2198445 GCF_000816755.2 Arachis ipaensis
AAAGAGCTTTAAGTTGGGAAATTGTGATAATAATTTATTAATTATTAATTTAGAAATATCATATGTTTACCCTTCGAGTAAACGACTGCACCGCGAGTATGCAACTCAGACCCTCAAAAAAACGAATGCACAGCAGTGATCTTTAAAAACCTAAATATAAATATTTAATATTTAATAATAAACGAATCCAACAATAAAAGTTTAAAATTCAAACCCAACAAAATGAATCCAACAATAAAAAATTTAAAATTTAACAAAATAAACAAACCTAACAAAATGAATCCAACAATAAAAAATTTAAAGTTTAATAAAATAAATTCAATAATAAAAAATTTAAAATAAATCTAAAATGAATCTATCAAGAAAAAATATAAAATTGTGATAGAAAATTTTTAGACAATTAAGAAAAATCTTAATAAAAAATTTTAAAACAACTAAAAAAAATTTAACGTCGATGTATTTAAGAAAATTTCTTTAAATCTCAAAATTTTTTTAAATGCAATTAATAAGAAGCCAACAATGTATGATTATAATGATATTTATTTCTAAATGCAATCAAATCTTAAAAATTTAATAATAAATAAATCCAACAATAAAAGTTTAAAATTCAAACCCAACAAAATGAATCAAACAATAAAAAATTTAAAATTTAACTTCAGTTGGTTTAAATTTTTTTAAATCAATACTACGTTGATATTTTCCTATTCAATACTCTCTACATTTTGTGGTGTTAAATTTCATGTAGTTAGGGAAAAAAATGTATATAGGTTTTAGAGGTATGAATAAGGTTACCGACCATAAGTGTTTTAACGACTGTAGTTAGGATGTTAGCTGTTAAACACACATGCATATGCTCACTATGCCAGTACCTGTGATAGTTCAATGTTTTTAAGAGGTAACGGTATGAGTTAACTCTACCAAACCGAGCTACTTCTGCGTTCAAAAGATGATTATAGGAAAATAGGTACTGAGGTTCCAATAAATAAATAAAAAAATTTAATTTCAGATACATATAACCTAATCTATAACTTATTCAGATATAAATTGAAAAAAAATACAATAAAAGAAAAAATTCATCCATAGCTTATTTCGAACTACAGTAACTACTAAGACTGATACGTACAATACATCAGAAACTGTTCCTCCGTTTTGTTCAAAACCCTTTCTCGACACATCTCTATGAACTAGGTGAGGATAACTATTCTAGAAAGAGAAGTAGCAAGTTCAAGTTTATAGACTATTAGGTGTAAAAAGTGGAAGAATATTTCAATTCTTCTATTGACTATTACACCTGGAGTATTTATTTAAGTTTCTCCGAGTGGGATAAGTTTAAAACTCATATATATTCACATGAAAGATAATTTTTAATTAAATAAAAAACGAAGGAACCAGTAATCATCATAGATTAAATATTTATTATTAATTAATATTAAAATCCTACAACTGATATAGCCACCAAACGAAGGTTAAAGTTTCTGTAGGAGTTAGTAACTTCCCCTCTTTCATCTTCCACGATTCCATAAACAAGTTTTTTATTAAAAAAAAACAAACAAGAGAGTTTTAATCTAGAATTAAAATAAGTTTTTTATAATCACTCTATTTTAGTTTCCAATCTTTCTTCAGAAATTAAATTGCACCAAAAAACATTTCTTAAACAACGAACTTAAGGTTACTTCAACGCCGGTTACTACTTAGGCTTAACAACCTTTTACGATAATGTGGTTGATTCGCTGATAGGAGCCTCAGCCTTCTAAGCTTCCACCTTCCTCTATGGAGTTGAACGTTCTTCTAGTTCTAACTCTTTCTTTGAACTCTTAAAACTACGTGTACAAAACCTTAGGGAAAATCTCAGATAGATTATCTTATTACGGTTCGTATACAAACAAAACCACCTTTGTAACAGAAAAGAACTCAACAATAAAAAGAAAACCAAGAAAAGCTAAAAATACAAACCTTAAATCTTAAAAAAATTTATATTTAACTTCAATAAACATTTATCTTAATAGTCAGAATAATTCTACACTTCAATAAATATGATAAAATTTTTTTATATTATGACAAATTTAAAATCTTTTTCATATTATTTCAATTATTACAAATACTATTTTGATTTTTTTTAGTAAAAATTTAAATGTTTAAAGATATAAAGATTACCTGTCGCCTGTTGCCTGCAAACTAATCTTTTTAAATAAATTTTTAAATTTTAAATATAATCGATTAATTTTTTAAAATAAATTTTTAAAATTTAAACTTAGTCATAATACTTTCCATTGCCTGTGGGATTTCTGCCTGTAACCCACGTCAGCCAGGACAGAGAATCCCTATGGACATTTCTATTGGTATCATCCATATTGGAAAACTTCAAAACTTTATTAAATACTGCCCAATTTTACGATTAAGATTTAAATAATCTCTTCTTTTCTACTAATAAATATGCAAAGAACTGAATTGATTTATTAAATAATAAATACCTTAATTAATTAATCAAACCCGTGGGCGGGAACTGAAACTCACGAACCGGATCGTCATTCCCAACCGTCCGATTTGCTCCCACGAAATCCATGGGATGGTTGACACGTGGCGTTTATTACGAATACCAAGTCTTCTCAGCGCTACTTACAACTTCAAAACCAAAGCATAGTTTCCAATTTTCTTGTGCATTCCCTCCAAAACCGAATCATTTTGCTTCTTTCTCGGATCACACCACAACAATGGACGAAACCGCCACCGTCACCGCCGAAACCACAATTACCACCACCACCACCACTGTCAAGGGCGCCGCCGGAAGAAAAGGAGGCCAGAAGAAGAAAGCCGTTTCCAAGTCCATCAAAGCAGGCCTCCAATTCCCCGTCGGTCGCATTGCCAGGTACATGAAGAACGGCCGTTACTCTCAGCGGTTAGGCACTGGAGCTCCGATCTATCTCGCCGCCGTTCTCGAGTACCTCGCCGCCGAAGTACGTTTGGTTTTTCAATTCTGCATTGAATTAGCATTTACATTGATGAAATGAAAACGAATCTGTTATCGAATTTTGAATCTAGGTTTTGGAACTAGCTGGAAATGCTGCGAGGGATAACAAGAAAAATAGGATCAATCCGAGGCACGTGTTGCTGGCTGTGAGAAACGACGATGAGTTAGGGAAATTGTTGCAAGGCGTCACCATCGCTAGCGGCGGCGTGTTGCCGAATATCAACCCCGTTTTGTTGCCGAAGAAGAGTGGTGGTGCTGCCGCAGACAAATCTGCGGCCACCAAGTCTCCTTCTCGTAATTAGAAAAAAATATTAGGATTTAGGTTTAGCCGTTTAGGTGCTCCTTTTGTACAATACATTATCGTTTTTAGGGTTTGTTTTTTTGGTGTAGCTTTTTCAGTTACAGGTAACCAGCCTTAAGTCCTTAACTTTGGTTCAAATCTATTTTACTCTATTTTATATTTTAATATTTTATTTGTGTAAAGTTAAAATATCATCGGTGGTGGCTGGTTGAATGACTGAAGTTAACTAAACGCATGAATGGCTGGTTAAAATATCTTAAGCCCTTATACCTACCTTTGTACCTGACAGTGACAGAGGAGGCCTTGGCCACCGCCCCATGTATTTCCTAAGCAAGGTATTCTAAAGAGCAGAACTGAGGTACACGAGGTTAGAAAATTTGACTTTTGTTTTGTTGGTTTTATTTTAAAGTTAAGGCAATATTTTCAGGGCACCCAATTAAAATGAGAATGACCAAGCGATCAAGCAGATTTTGTAGAAATTTGACCTAACGAGGAGGATGACGGCTTATAAACCCTGCCATACCATCAAAGTTCAGACAATGGTCAACTTTTTGGTAGAGGAGGCCGGCAAACTTCCTGACCTCGAGCACACGGTAAAAGTTTCGTATTGACGGAGCGTCCAACCAAGCGTTTCACGGGGTAAGGATCACATTAGAAAACTCGAAAGGGGTGACTTATGAACAATTCATCAAATTTAAATTCTCAGTCTTCAATAATCAAGCAGAATATAAAGCTATAATTGGAGGCTTAATACTAGCAAAAGAGGTCGGAGTAACGAAGCTCAAAGTCAACCGTGACTCCCAAATCGTGACGGCCCAAGTAAACAGGACATATCAAGTTCGGACCCACTACTACAAAAGTACTTGAAAAAATTAAATAATTATGCAAGGGCTTTAAAGAGGTGATTGCCCAGCATGTGCCCAGGAAAAGGAATGATAGAGTGGACCTCTTATCGAAGTTGACTAGCACCAAGGCCAGAACGAAAAACCGATCTCTTATCCAAGGCTCGGTGAAGAAGCCATCGATGACCCTATGCGTAGCTCAATGCCAAGGGGAACCTCCATCCTGGATCGATCCAATCCAGCAGTTTCTCGAGAAAGATGAGCTTTCAGAAGACAAAGAATGAGCTAAGATCGTAAGAAGAGAGGCCGCCAAATATACGGCAGTGCAGGGTCAATTATATAAAAGAGGGTTCAGTCAACCCCTGCTGAAGTGCTTGTGACCCGAACAGACGAAATATGTCTTAAAAGAGGTACACGAAGAGTGTTATGGACACCACATTGGAGGGAAGTCTTTGGCCTGAAAACTCGTTAACGCCGGTTATTATTGGTCCACTATGATACGCCAGCAAATATGTGAAGAGGTGCCTCAAATGTCAAGAAAATGCAAACTTTCATAAGGCGCTGAGAGAAGAATTGAGCTCCATCATGGCCTCCCGACCTTTCTCCAGTGTGGAGTTGACCTGCTGAGCCCATTCCCGATGTCCCCAAGACAAGTCAAATACCTAGTTATGGCCATTGACTACTATATCAAGTGGGCAAAAGCAGAGCCTTTGGCAAATATATCGTTTATGAACTGTCGAAAATTCGCGTGAAGGCAGGTGGTCGCAAGGTTTAGAATCCCTGAGGTCGTGGTATTGGATAATGGAATGCACTCCTATAAGAAATTTGGAGAGTTTCTATCAGGCCTTGGCATAAAGTAAAAGTTCTCCTCTGTAGAGCACCTTTAGAGTAACGGGCAAGCAGAGACAACGAACAAAGTCATCTTGAATGGACTGAAGAAGCGTTTGGATAAAACAAAAGGTTCGTGGGCAGACGAGTTGGCCTTGGTCTTATGGCCTTATAGGACAACGCCACAATCTTTCACCGGAGAGACACCTCTCTGACTCACTTACGGCGTGGACGCCAAGATTCTGATCGAGATAGGAGAACCCAACGCATGGTTGCTATTGGGAGGAGGTGATGAGGTGACCAAAAAAGACATGGTAGATGAAACCAGGACAATGGCGCATTTGTCGGAAGCAACACTAAAGCAGAGGTTGGCACTACGTTACAGCTGCAAGGTTCATAACAGAAGATTCGAAGAGGGAGACCTGGTACTGCAACGGAACGCCATCGGTCCGCCGATCCCAGGGGAAGGGAAGATCTCCCCCAATTGGGAAGGACCTTATAGGGTGAAGGAAGTGTAAGGCAAATATGCATACAAGCTCGAGCGACTAAACAGGAAGGAGATACCGAGGATTTGGAATGCGGCAAACCTCAGAAGATTCTACTCCTAAGACTTAGATGGTCTCCTGACTACGTTCTAAATGCCGGTCACGATTCGGTTATTTTTCTTTCTCGTGTTCATTTCATACTTTGTGTTTATTTTTATTTACTTTATCTTGCAAGCCTACTTGTACTATCATGACATATGAAAGAAGGGGTACTCTTTTCCCTTACCGTTAGCACGAAACGATAACAAGAAATTTTGATGAGGCCCATTTTTGCAAACTAATTGTACTTTGTGTTAAACTTTATTGTTTCAAAATTATTACCAAGTTACGAGTATGGCTTCCCGTGACTGATCACCCTGGGAGCCCCATGCGCAAAGACACACAGATATCCATCGAGATACGGCAAAACGGCCAAATAAACAAACGATAGTGAATAACTGACGAATATCATACATGAAAATAAACCTACAAGTTTTAAGTACAAAGATCCCACAAATTGAGAGTTTAAAAAGGCAACGCACTGGCCCAACAACAAAAAAAATTTGAGAATTTCAAGCACAAAAGGGCAGCACATCGGCTCAATAACAAAAAAAAAAGGTTCAACATTACAAGTCTCATTACAAATTTTTCACTTTCTCGGCAGGTCGACGATCTAGCCATCCTTGATCATCTTTAAGGCACCTACAGTAGAAGTGTCGAGGTCGGGGGCAAGCAACGAAACTTAGGCCTTGATTGCCTCCTCAGTAGTAGCTATGGCATCCCGGGCGTCCTTGATGATCTCCTTGTTTTTCTTCTTCATGTTGGTGGCCTCCAGGCGCAGAGTCCGCCGACCTTACGGCCTCGGTTATCTCCTTCTCCAGCTCCTTCACCTTGGTGTCTATCGCAACGGCCTGACCTTGTGCATCGTTGAGTTGCTTGGAGAGGGAGAGATCCCGGTCAAGGAGGCACTCGATCTCATCGCCGCTTCCTTCAACTTCTTCTCAGCTTCGCTCAACTTGGTCCCCATGGTCTCTTCCTCAGCTTTCAACTTCGAAACTTCATGCTGGGCCATCTTGTACTTCCCTTCTAATACCTGTCACAAGGCCAAGACTGGATCAACCTTCCTCGAGATGGCGGTAGCTCAGAAAAGGCTCTGATACGTCCACCTAGCTTGGGCGGCCAGGTCCTCATCCCGAAAGAAGTTCTCAGTGCTCGACAGTAGCTAGGAGTTGATGAAGAAGCCCGCGTCGAAGTTTTTCTCCATTACAGAAAGAACTTGTCCCGGACTGGAGCTTGATTTCCTTTTCTTGGCATTGGGGATCATGAGCACTTCTGGATCCTCATCCTAAGCACTCGAAGACTGTTCAACCCCCGCCACTTTGCCATGGTCAACTTCACCACCAACACTGTGTCTAGGAGGTGTGTAACACCCTACCACACAAAGCTTTACGCTTAAGTCATAAAACAGAGGTGGTGTGGTATTACGACCTCTAAAATAAAATGAGTATATATATAGTAGAAGAATTATAATATGCTAGGAGCCTTGAAAAATAGATGAAATAAAAATTGCGAAATAAAAGCGCAAGTTCAAGGAACGAGTTAACTTGCGTGCTAAGAAAACTATATCCATCAAACATAAGATTGTAAAAATAGGAATAGAGTGCCAAAGATACAAAATAACAAGCTCCTAACTCAGCCTGCGAAGTCAAGACTGGCCGGAGAATATTT
>NC_029785.2:2198495-2211989 GCF_000816755.2 Arachis ipaensis
ACACACACACACACACACACACACACACACACACACACACACACACACACACACATATATATACACAACCAAAACCCAAATATACATAAACAAAATCTTGCCTCTCCATAAACCTCTAAGAGGATCAAGAGAATAAGTTATGCGGAGAGAAAACTAAGTACATATATATACATCACTATACAGCAAAACTACCCAGTAACCACTTCGCTTCAAGAGTCCAGACGCCTAACGAGACGCCTCTCGACCTGCATCTGAAAAACAACAACATCGTATGAAATGAGAACCAGAGGTTCTCAGTATGGTAAAGGTGTCACACACATAATATATAAGGTCCTGGGAATGCCAGAGGCAATCCTAGAATGTCGACACTCAGATTATAGAGCTTAAAGTATTAAACAGGAGCCATAAAAGGTGATTTTCTAAGAATATTTAATCCTAACTTAACTTAACCTTAAAATCTAAGTCCCATACTGCCATTCCTCCATACCTCCAACTCCATCATGCATTTTCACAGACAAATAAACAGATAAAGGCAAGCACAAGAAGGTTACAGTTACTGCAGATAACAAATACACATTTAACATGGCAAGTACACATAGGCACACCTAATTAAAGCACAAGCAAGTAATTCAAGTATTATGCATATGATGCATGCCTGTCCTATGGCTGATGAGGCTCATCTGTTGGTTATCCAGCCAACCCGACAAGTCTGAATTGTCCTTAGACTGTCCCCCGACATGCATCCCCAAGAGTCTATGCATATCTTTTTCTCAAATAATCAATATTGCTCAATGGGGGTAACATTTCCGGGGATTTATATAGTGTCCGGTCACACTTACGTCGTAGGGTCAACAGAGTATCGAGTTTTCAACCTGGTACACGTGGTGGCAAGCCACGGCACTTAATCTAGAAAATCTCGTATCTCAGATCATTCAAATTCATAAGCCATGTAAATAATTCAATTATAATTCACCAACATCCACATCATTCTCAATCGCATCTCATTCATCATCATACATCAATCATATTCAATCCTTATCCTTCATTATCACACCTCCCATTGCGTCCATCAATAGTTCCAATTCAAAACATAATTCATTCCTTTCTAAATAAATCAAACTTAAAACATACTCATTTTCTTAATAACTCAAAATCAAACCCTATAACCTTTGAATCTAAATCTTTTCAAATAATCATCTAAACAAAATCTCTAATTTTTATAAAATTTCGGCAGCATTTGCTCTAAAACTCGGACTTTGCCACCCTTTTCGGGTCCAAACCTACATTCTTTTCAATTCAACATACCCTTCCTCATCATCATAACAGTCACCATAATAAATCTACCTCAGATCAACAATTATACTCATACAATATTCAAATCCAACAACCAAAATTCAGCTAAGGATCATAGTTCACTAATCCTAGGCTTCTAACACAAAATACCTCATTATCACAACAACCTCCACAATAGTTATACCTCAAATCAATAATTCACCAAATCATTAGTTAATCAACAAGCACCAAACCAACCATGTTCATCAACAATAACATTCAACCATAATTCTCTCCAAATTAACATAACAACATTCACCATCCAAAATTAATAACTAATTATCTAATAAACTTCAACCAAATATATTCATCGACAAATTACTAAACATTAAACATATACCTGCATTCCAACTTATCCTATGGTCATCTAGCCTAAGTTTTCACAGAACATTATATATTAAATGCAAGAAACCTAAACCATACCTTAGCCGATTCCCAAGTATTATTCCAAGACAATTTTCCTAAAAGAACACAGCCCTCAAAACCTCAACTAATCCGCTTCCTCCAAGTTCCAGTATTTACAATTTCGAGCTCCAATTATTTATTCACAACCTAATACACATTTATAACACATATATATCCAATTTAATACTCAAAGCTCAAATCCAATGAAATTAAAATAGAATTATCATATCCTCACCTTACCCAAGCTTCACATAAGCAAGTGTGAATGTTTTCCTCAAGCTAATTGGATCCCAAAACATCAGAAATCAAAGAAATTCAACCTTCCCATTAAAAATTCGAAAATTAACAAGCACCAAACCAACCATGTTTATCAACAATAACATTCAACCATAATTCTCTCCAAATTAACATAACAACATTCACCATCCAAAATTAATAACTAATTATCTAATAAACTTCAACCAAATATATTCATCGACAAATTACTAAACATTAAACATACACCGGCATTCCAACTTATCCTATGGTCATCTAGCCTAATTTTTCACAGAACATTATATATTAAATGCAAGAAACCTAAACCATACCTTAGCCGATTTCCAAGTATTATTTCCAATTTTCCTAAAAGAATACAGCCCTCAAAATCTCAACTAATCCGCTAATTCCTCCAAGTTCCAGTATTCACAATTTCGAGCTCCAATTATTTATTCACAACCCAATACACATTTATAACACATATATATCCAATTTAATACTCAAAGCTCAATTCCAATGAAATTAAAATAGAATTATCATATTCTCACCTTACCCAAGCTTCACATAAGCAAGTGTGAATGTTTTTTCTCAAACTAATTGGATCCTAAAACATCAGAAATCAAAGAAATTCAACCTTCCCGTTAAAAATTCAAAAATTGGGGGAAATGAAGGCTGAGTGTAAAATAACGAGTTACCTATGAAATTGTTTCGGTAGAAACATAGAGCTTGACGCGGTGAATGCGTGGCCGCAAACGGTGCGGCGATCGGAGTTCGAACGGAGAAGTTACGGGAGTTGGAAATTAACGTAAGGGTTATGGGATATTTCTCGTTTCTCTTCTCCCTGGAAGCATTTCATGTACTACAGGTGAAATGAAGAAGAAAGGGGCTTTCGGGCTCTTTTAATGTGTTGGTCCGGTTGGACCGACAGGCCGGTTCGAGTCTGGTTCAACCGGTTCGGCCCGTTCGGTCTATTTTTAGACCGTTTTCTTCGAAATTAGTGTCAAAATTCTTGTTTCGATGAGCTCTACCCTAATTTGATATAATATTCTTGTTTTTAATCTTCCTTATTAAAAACTAATTTATTGACTAATTATCTACTAATTTAACGGGGTTTGCAAGGTGGCCCAGGCGGAGGCTAAGATTAAACCTCCGGCTTGTCGGCTTGAGGGATCTCAGCTTGAGGAGTTGGGAAACGGATCGGGGGAATCAGAGTTATCGTCATCATCTTCGAGGAAGAAATGTATCATCAAAAAACTAATCAAGGTGTTCCCAGCAGCCATCCTAACTACAAAAAAAAAAAAAGAAAACTAAGTTAAGAATTAAGTCACCAATAAAATAGCAGTATACAAATCAGGACATCGGGAGAATAACAGAAAGAAGAATGAATTTACCTACGCAATCCCGACCGGCTTTTCGGTCACCCATAAGGGGATGAGGATTAAGGGGATTGGAACCAAATATTTCCAACAAGACATCGACAATCTACTGGTACTGTCGACCCAAACCATCATAGGTCATTTATCAGGTAGTTGGAGCCGACACCAAAGCTCCAAAAAATTGGAATATGCATCTCCCCTTCAAGGGTAAGCCAGAAGGGATGGTGACCTCGAGCTGGCCGTACTTTGAAAAAAACCTCTTTAAAGCCATGAAAAGAATCTTTAAAGAGGTTGAAGATTTTCCAGTTCTGCACAGCCCAGAAAAAGAACTACCCCTTTTTATGGTTGCCCTCTCGAGAAGGGTTCGTGATTAGGAAGAAGAATAGGAAGACTTCAACGGTGGCCGGGAGCTCCAAGTACTTGCAAACCATTTCAAAGCACCGGATGACAACCCATCTGTTCGGATGAAGTTGCGAGGAAGCAACGTCACACTGATTTAAGAGAGCCAAGATAAAGGGAGAAAAAGGAAACCGAACACCCAGGATGGCGAACATGAGTTTGTACACCCACATCTAGTAAGGGACGCGAGGAGCGTCAAGGTTAAGTTGGCAGACGTATTTCCGGGGGCTCGACACCAAGAGTTCGTAATTTGCCTCCTCGGGGCCACCTCCGCACAGCGCTCCTGAGTCACGGAGCTCTTGTAACTCCTCCGCAGTTACCCTGGAGGATGTGCTCATGACATCGGTGGTACTGATGAAGAGATTTTTGTGTGGTTTAGAATTTCACAAATGAATTCTCGTTGCAAGTATAGTTTCTAAACCAACAATAATTCTTTCATACAAAAATTTGGTTGTCACTTGATGACATGTCATCATGTCATGTTTTTCTATGCTCTTTCATACAAGAAATTGATGATTTGTGCTTAAATATTAAATGCTTTGGTGCTTAAATGGTATATTTCTTTGATCTTTTGATTTGATAAACTTTGTAGGAAATAAGAAGAAAAAGAAGCAAAGAAGCACAAAATAAGCTAAAAAGGAGAAAAAAAGAGTTTTGGGGCACACTTTGAAGTTGGAGCACACTTTGGAGCCTTAGGCCATGCTTTTAAAAGTGGCCCATGACCAAATCAAGGAAGCTTGACAATCAGCACTCACAAAGCTCGGTTAACTAAGTTAACCTAGCTTTATCGTGAAAAAAATTCAGCTTGGAAGCAAGATTTTTCGCTAAGTTAAACTTGGGCGTTCACAGCATGACCATGCCTCCTTCAAAGGGCCATAACTTGAGCTACAGACGTCCAATTGATGTGCTTCCAGTTGTGTTGGAAAGCTGACATTCAGAACTTTTCAACGATATATAGAAATCCATATTTGGCATGAAATTGAGGTACAAGTGAAAGGCATCTTTAAGGACAAAAAAAAGCAAAAATAGACCAAAGTGGCTTCACCAAGATTCGAAGAGGGAGCCTCACTCTAAAGCAAAGGGGCGCTTCTAATAGCACTCACTTAGTGAGCACATCGCTCACTTAGAGAGCATTGTTGTGCTCTCTCCCAAAGAAAATGCAAGGAAATTGGGCAAGAGTGCAACCACCAAGACTCGAACATGGGAGCTCCACCAAAAACAAAGGGATGCTGCGCTCCTTCACTTAACCGAGCGCTACTCTCCCTTACACAAGGCTTGGCACACAACCAATTTGGCAAGGCAAACAAGGCAATGCTGCGCTCTCCTTGTCAACCGAGCCGTGCCCTGGGAGGTGTCCCACACCTCAAACCAACTTGAACTAAGCAACCTTGACCCATGCTCTAAACCAATTGAACCAAGGCCAACCGGACCCATCTCTCTCTTCAAATCCAAAGCAAGCAAAGCCCACATCATCACTCAAAGGCATAAGAACAAGTTAGAATAGGAATTTCATTTAATTGTAATTTGTTTTTAATTTCAATTTTATTTTTATTTTTGTAAAGCCTATATAAGGCATCATTTTCATTTTTGAAAAAAGGCTGGCTCCACTAGGGAGCATTAGGAGTAGAGAGCTCTCTCTTTTAGTTTTCCTTTTTGAATTTGAATTTTGGATTGAGATTGAAGGAATTCTATTTCATTCTTGATCTGAAACTTCTCTTTGTTCTTCTTCTGCATAATCTTAGTGAATTGAGAATTGAATCTGAAATTTCATTTACTGCTTCCATCTTTCTTTCTTCTGCAAATTGTTTTCTGCTGGATCAAGGAAGGAATTGAGATCTAGACTTATTTTCTAGTCTCATTGATCCCCTGAGATCTCCACTTGTCTTTTTGGATTTCACAATTGAGTTGAGTTTTCTTGCTGTTTTGAATTTTTCAAGCAATTTTCCTTTTCTGTTTAGATCTATTGCAAGTTATTGCATCTTTTACTTCTCTGTTTGATTGCTATTTACACTTTCTTGTTTGATTTCTTGAATCCCAGCTCCCAAAATCCTTTTATTCTTCCTGCAATTTAAATTTCCAGTTGCTTGATCTATTGCTTTCTTTAATTTCCATCTCCCACTCCCCTTTACATTCACTGCAATTTACATTTCTTGTCATTTAAGTTTCTGCAATTTACATTTCTTGCTCTTTAAGTTTCTGTCTAATTTACTTTCTGCACTTTAAAATTCTCTTGTCATTTACTTTCTGCTGCATCAATTAACACAATTCACTCAATGTTAGCTTGACTAAACTAATCACCCACTAAAGTTGCTTGATCTATCAATCCCTGTGGAATTGACCTCACTCTAAGTGAGTTATTACTAATTTATGCGACCCGGTACACTTGCTAGTGAGTTTTGTGTTGGAATCTACGTTTCCAACCCATCATCACTAAAACAAACCCCTATAAAATAAACGAAGTATTCAAATCTCGGGTCGTTCTCCCTAGGAATTGCAATAAAGTGTTCTTGTTATTGGCTATGAGGTATATTTTGGGGTTTTAGATAAGAAACAAGAAAAGTAAATTGCAAAGGAAATCAAATGACAAAAAGAGGTCTTGGCAAGGTTTGGTGATCAAGGATCTCTATCCTTATCACTAACCACAACATGATAATTGCAAGGATCAATCCCATTAAGTCATCCTCTAACAAGTAAAGGAAAGTCAAATGAGCTATATCAATCCAAGTCCATAAGTCTTAGCCACTCACTAATTGAATTAATGAAAGCTAGAGTCAATGGCTACCAATTATCAATCACTTGGACAGTACTGACTCAAGAATTCCTAAGTTACCTTCCCAAGCCAAGAGGAGAAAAATCTATTCTAAAATCCAACCAAGCATTTTGTCAAGCACTTGGAAGGCATAAAAGGAAATCATAGTAAAATTGCAAGAAAAGTAAATCTACACTACTCAATTGCAAGGAAATTAACAACAACAATTCAATTAAGCAATAAAGGAACATGAAACATGAAATTGCATTAAAGGAAAATGGAAGAACAAAAGTGCATCAACATAAAAGTAGAGAATTACAAGAATTAAAGTACAAAACTAGATAGAGGAAATGTAGAGGAATAAGAATTGATAAAGGAAAAGTAAATCAAAGTATGAAATTAACCTAGATCTAAGAAATCCTAATCTAACCTAATCCTAATTCTAGAGAGAAGATATAGCTTCTCTCTCTAGAAACTAACTTTCCCTCCAAAACTAAACTAAACTAAACTAATGTGATGTCATATGTTGATTCCCCTTCAATTCTTGGGTTAAATAGCATCAGAGATGAGCTGGATTTGGGCCTGGGAAGCCCATAAATTGTCCCCAGTGGATTCACTTTAAGTGGGTCACGTGCGAGCACCGACGCGTGCGCGTGGGTCACGCGTACACGTCGCCTGACAAATTGCTATCCATGCGTACGCGTCATGTACGCGTACGCGTCGCCTTACAACATCACTTTCCACGTGTGCGCGTCTGCTGCGCGTGGGCGTCGATCTCAGCATCCCAAATCCTTGTTTCTTCATGAGTTCTCCACTTGCATGCTTTTTCTCTTCATCCCTTTGATCCATTCCTAGCCTTTCCATCCCGGATTCACTAACAAACATATCAAGGCATCTAATGGAATCAAAGATGAATCAAATTTAGCTAATTAAGGCCTAAAAAGCATGTTTTCACACTTAAGCACAAATTAGGAGACAATCATAAAATCATGCTATTTCATTGAATAAATGTGGGTAAAAGGTCATAAAATCTCCTAAATTAAGCACAAGATAAACCCTAAAAATGGGGTTTATCAGGTACACCAAGCGTAACGATTCATAGAGGGTCACTGCGCCATACCTACAGTGGGGGCACCACTTAAATTGTGAGGTCAGGAGAAGGTTCTAATCCAAAACTAAGTTATTATACAATTAAACCAAAATCATTTTACACTAAATCATTCTAGCCTAAACCACCAAAGGGAACCTATGGAACCCCCCTGAAAGCTAACAAAGCTAGTTTCATATCCAAAAGGTAACAGCCAGGGACAACCGATGAGAACCTGAAGCCCATCCCACGGACTTGTGACCCGGTCGTACGATAAAACGTCCATCACGTGACACGATCTCCTTGAAGGAGATTTGGACACTGGTGGAAGCTTCTAGTGCTGTGCACGAGCAAGAGGGCCCACCCTGATGAATGGGGATAAAGGAAAGGGACATTTTTCTCTCCTCAGATACGTCACTATTACTCTAATGAACTGCGTTATCGTACAGATGCTTACTTTGGCATCGGAATGTCCTTGCAGGTGGCTCCACCTGCCGACCTACCAATTACTGCTGGTACCACATCTTATCTCAGTTGGACAGACAACTTAGTTTGACATTGTCTTGATGTGATGCACATTGAAAAAAATGTGTTTGACAATATCATGCATACAGTAATAGGCAATGAGCGAATAAATGACAACGATAAGGTTAGGTTAGAATTAGTGGGCATTTGCAGGTGAGCATATTTGAACTTAAAGAGACTTGATAACGGATGATACGTTAAACCAAAGGCGGTGTTCTCTCTAATGAAAGAGCAGAGACAAAATATTTGTAAGTGGATTAAAGGGTTAAGGTTTTCTGATGGTTATACCTTTAACTTGGGCAGGTGTGCAAATGTGTCACAGGGTTGGCTTGTTGGGTTAAAGAGTCATGATTGTCATGTCTTCATGGAGTCTTTGCTTCTTGTCGCGTTTAGAGAACTTCCAACCAACATCTGGGAACCCTTCACAGAAATAAGTGAGTTCTTTAGGAAGTTATGTGCTACGAAACTAAGCATTAATGACCTTACAGTCATGGGTAAGAACATTTCCATCATAATTTGTAAGCTAGAAAGTATATTTCCTCCATCTTTTTATGACGTTATGGAACACTTAGTATTCCACCTACCATACGAAGCTATGAAGCACGGACACTTCCTTGATTTGTCATTTTCTTGTGTCGGACACATTTCAAACATGACACACATCGACACTTGTTCGACTTGCGTGTCTTCTATGTCCAACTGTGCCTTGATAAAAAAAAATTCTTCTCCGAACACGCCTAAATACCATCACGTATTAGCATGTCCAGTTTTATTTTTAACATGTATTCTTGAAATGAGTTTGGAAATAGTATATATTATTAATTATTAAAATAAAATATATTTTAAATAATTTATATAATTAAAATATCTAAAAGGTACTTTATATTTTATATATATGCCGTGTCCTCGTGTCTTATAAGAATTTTAAATTCACGTATCTGCGTGTCTTATGTCTGTGTCGTGCATGTCCTGTGTTCGTGTTCGTGTCCATGCATCCTAGGTAAGAAGGAATACTAAGTGGGCCGGTCTAATTTAGGTGGATGTCCCCATTTGAGATGATGATTAGTTCATTCTATTTTCAGTCTCATATTGAGTCACAAAGAACAAGGATTGCAAGGATCAATGAGAGGAGAGAATTCTCATCAATCAGAACAACATACCCAATATTTTTGCTGGAAGGAGCCGCAATGGATGTGAGCAGTGACTGCTGGTTAGAGCAGAAAGAAATTGATGCTGCACATTTGCATGTGTTGCTTAACTGTGCCAAATTTCACCCTACTTCATGCGAGTTTTTTAAGTCTTGGTAAATACTACAACTAGTAAGATACTAACTTCTTAATATAATTAAAACTTCTTTATCTATGATGAATCATATAAGTTATTCCAAGAGACAAATCCTGATAACTCATTAAAATTTTTTCATGTTGGTTAGAATACGTCAGTGTGCAGCTAACTGACACAACAGATTCGAAACTAGTTTTACTTAGTTGGGGCCTAATGAATAAGGGCACTAGCTACCCAATGGACACTGTTAATGGATATTGGTTCCATGCCTTACAGTGATCAATAGGAAAGAAAATAGACAACACCGAAGTTTGGATTTGTGGGATTCAGGCAGGGGTCACTCTGATTAGTTTGGTGTATTACACAATATAATTGAATTAGAGTATTTTTGTCACATTACGTACAAGGTGTGCGTATTTTAATGTGAATGGTATGATCCGAGTTTGCGACACGGAACACGAAAGCACAAAGACTACGATATCACTGAAGTTATCATAACCAGGAAATATAGGCACTATGGTTCTTTTATTTTACCATAAAATGCACGACAGGTATACTATTTGCCTTATCTGAGTTCATACAAGTCTAGTTGGGTGGTTGTGGTTAAGACTAAGCCAAGAGGTCGCATCGAGTCTGATGATAAGACAGAGAGTCAAGAACCTTACCAGATTGATGACCTAACTCCTACGAAAATGGTGATTGATATCGGTGAGCTGATCACCCTTGGTCTATTGTTATGGATGATGATATCATTGACCTTGGAAATAGATGCCAACACACTTCCACCAAAGGAACACGATCTTCAAAAAGAAGACGGAGTCGATGGCGACGAAGAAGAGAAAGACAAGTTCGATGATAATCAGAAAACTACCTCGATAGAGGAGGATGGTGAACTAGAGGAAGAAGATGATGAATGTGAATAGAATTAATGTAAATATAGTTCTGTGATATGTATTTCTTTAAGAAAATTTGCGGAGAATGTAATATAGTTAATTAGATTTGTTTCAGATATTTCAATTTCAAGTCATTATGTATCTTTGATTTAAATTTTTGATATTTTACATCTGGTTTAAGATACTATTTCAATTATTAATTATCATGGGTATATTATGTAACACCCTACCACACAGAGCTTTACTCTTAAGCCGTAAAACAGAGGTGGTGTGGTATTACGACCTTTAAAATAAAATATATACATAATAATATTAAAAAGGACATAGTATACGAGGAGCCTTGAAAAACGGATAAAGCAAAATTGCAAAATGAAAAGTGCAATGCTCACGAAGTAAGATTACTTGCGTGAGAAGAAAACTAAAGTTTATAAGCATAATTAAATAGAGAGTAGGAATAGAGGGTCAAGAATACAAAATAACAAGCTCCTAACTCGACCTGCATCTGAAAAATAACAGCATAGTATGGGATGAGAATCGAAAGTTCTCAGCATGGTAAAGGTGTCACGCAGATAAGATATAAAGTCATGGAAATGCCAGAGGCAATCCTAGAATGCCGACACTTATATTATAAAGCTTAAGGTACTAAAACAGAAACTTTAACGGGTGGTCTTCTAAGATTTCAGCCTAACCAAACCTTAAACTAGATTAAGCTCCCTAACTTCCCCGCCTTTCCTCTAATCCTCCAACACTAGTGATACTACACAGACAAACAAGCAAGCAAGGGCAAACACAACTAGTATACAAATACTGCAATTAGCAAATATAACAATTAACATAATAATTCACTTAGGCATTCTCAATTAATGCACAACAAGCAAAGCAAACAAAATGCACATGATGTATGCCTATCCTATGGCTGATGAGTCTCATTTGTCGGTTGTCAAGCCAACCCGACAAGTCTGGCTTCTAAACCCTGGACTGTCCCCCGTTGCGCATCCCATGAGTCTATGCATAACTTTTTCTTTTTTTATTCATAATTCATACATATATAAAACTTTTCTCAATGGGGGTCAACCTTTCCAAGAATTTATAAGTGCCCGGTCACCTCTTACGACGTAAGGTCAACAAAATATCGAGTCTCAACCTAGAACACGTGGTGGCAAGCCACGGTACTTTACCTAGAAAAACTCGTGTCTCAGATAATTGAGTGCATAAGCCAAATAATATTCATAATCATTTGTAATTATTGCATAATCATATCATTTAAGCCATGGTACCATATACACTCCAAATATACCCATTTTCATATATAATTAATCACTTTTTCAACTTTGCTTCACCCCCAAGTTACCTCCATTTCCTAGCTTCACCTTATTACTAGGCTTACTACCATAATCTAGGGTTAAAAGAATAAAAATAGAGGTTTAGAGATTCAAAATTAAGATTTAAAACACAAAAACTCATTTGCTGAAAATAGGGGCGTCGCGTACGCAAGCACCTTGCTCGCGTACGCGTCCCCCTTGCTCGCGTACGCAAGATACCCACCCCGAATGGGTTGGTCGCGTCGCGTGCAAGTGGTCGCGTACGCATGCACCACCTCGCGTACGCAAAATGCCCAACCCGAATGGAATGGATGCATCGCGTGTGGTGGTCACGTACGCGAGTTATGCAGAGCTAGAAAAATGTTTAAGTTGCAAAATTTTCAGTTTTGCCCTCCAAACTTCTGATGCGCATAAATTTTTTGTTTTAAAACGTTTTTTATCCGTTTTTTCAAACGGTGTAAACTTCACGGACCTAATTTTCATTTAAAACTAGTTTGAAACAATTTGGGAGTCCGAAAGCCGATTTATGGCTCGCCAAAGTTCGGCCAAAAATCAGTTTTACACAAAAACTTTCAAACCTCAATTTTCATTAAAACCAAACTCAAATCCAAACTTCTATACCTACATTCAGCTCAACAATATATCAAAGCACACCAACACAACACTAAATTCTTCACATCACACCACTTTCAATCATACTTCGTTATTACACAATTTCAATCTAAATTCCTCATTTTACATCAACAACATTATCATCCGCTTACTCAATATATATAATCATATCATTCTATCATTCATCACCAACTCATCAATTAACATACTATTACCATCATAAACAACAATCATCCAATACATATTCAATTCACATCATAATCATCATCAAGGGTGCTAAGCATTGAACATTTTCATGCATTCCAACCTATCATATGGTCATCTAGCCTAGGTTTTCACAGAACATTATATATTAAATACATGAAACCTAAACCATACCTTGGCCGATTTCCATGTATACCCTATGGCAACCCACTTAGCCTAAAAGCAAGTCCTCAGTACCAAGAATTCAGCTCTAGCACTAACCAAGCTTTCACTCAAGCTTCCAACACATGCAATAGCTTCATATCACATATACATACACACCTAACACATTTCATAACATACACATATACAAAATTCAATACCCACATACTAAATCAATGAATTCCCTATGTTTAATGATTCTTACTGTACCCACGGACCAAACGAATCAAGACCAGCAAGCCCCGCAAGCTAAATCGAACCTATAGTATCAAAGCCAACAAATTCTCAACATGTATGCTCAAAATTTTTAAAATCAAAGGGGTAGAGCAACTGGAGTGAGAATGAGGCTTACTTATAAAATTGTTCTGATAGATTTGTAGAGCTCGATGCAGTAGTTACGTGGCTGCAAATGGTGTGGCAATCGAAACTTGGAGTGAGGAGATATGGTGGTTGGAAGGTGAGGTTAGGGTTGGAAGCTCTTCTTCCTCCTTTCCCTTTCTTGTGCAGCGTGGATATGAAATTGGGGAAGAAGAAGATGCTGAGCCTTAAGTTAATGAGGCCTAGGTTGGGCCTTTGGGCCCAGTTCGATCAGTTTGATCCGTTTGGGCCAAATTCTTTAAAATTAGTGTTGAAATTTTTATTTTAATTAGTTCTATTTTATTTTACTATAAAATTTACATTTTAATCTTCTTTACTAAAAGTTAATTTATCGATTAATTATTCGCTAATTTTGCGGGATTTACACATTACAAATAGACAACAAAAGATTATTTTAAAAATATAAAAAGACTACCCTCAGGGTATTCCAATGGTAACAACCCAACCATTTTATTAAAAAAAATTTAAAAAT
>NC_029785.2:2212078-2217116 GCF_000816755.2 Arachis ipaensis
AATCGATTAGTTAAGAATAAACTTCAAAAATATTAATGAAAACATAATATATATATGATGTAAAACAAAAAAGGCGAGAAACAAATTCATGACTCATGAGAGAATGTTCACTACTTGAACCAAAACTCAAAAATAATACATAAATAGAAAATAGATAGATAGATAGATAGATTTAGAAAAATTATATTGTTATCTCAATTATTATTATTACAAGTATAATAACTCATGCCATGCACGTGATAAAACTAAAATTATAATTTTAAATTATTCTATTAAAATTAATTTGAATTATAATAATTTAATTTATAAATAAATAATATGATGTGCATTGTTCGTATTTTTTTAAATATAGTATTAAATGTATTAACTCGAATGTAGCTATTAAGTGTATAAAAATTATGTTTGAATTATGAATTCTCTAAATGAAATTATCCCGTTTAAAATATTTAAATTACGATTTCAATCATAAATTATAATTATGATTTAAAATTTTTTTGATATAATATTATATTTTTTTTTCATTTTACTATTAATATGTTGATATTGCAAGTCTAAATTACAGTATTTTACTTAATCTTGACTGAAAAAGAAAATAGTTATGTGTTTCTATCATTTAATTTATTTAATACACAATGTGCTAACACTAACGATATTTAAAAAATATATATATTGATAAAAATAGATATAATATAATTACAAATATAATATAAATAAATAAAATATATAAATAAATGCGAAACCAATATGTTTACTAAAGTCTTTGTTAAATTTTATAAATTAGAGAATAAATTATGTATTTGGTTGCTTAGTGATCACATAGATGATCAAGTAATTGGATTGTAAATTGATCTCATAGTGTATATCTTATTTTTTTCTCATTTTTGAATGAAAGCGAGAATTAAGGGAGTAAGTAGTAATATATAAAGAAAAAAAATTTGCACCACAACACATAATTATAACCTAAAGAAATATTCATATTAAAATTTTACATACTGAAAATCATGAAGATCAATCACAATGTACTAGTCACTTCTCTCTATTTTTGACCATGATATGAGTTTTTCTTTTCTAGTCAAGAATCTAATAACATCTAATTGAACAAAAAAATTGAATTAAAAATACCAAATTAAGGACAAATGAGTGAATAATATAAAAAATTATAACTTCGAACATGTATAAAATAAAAATAATTTACTGATTTATTTTATATTAAACGATAAAATTAACAATAGTATATTAATAAAAGGATATACCTTTAAAAAAAGTCACAATACAATTTCGAATATTTTCATAAATAAACTGTTAAAATTTTTGTTATCGATAAAATGATGCTATTATACAATTTTTTGGCAAAACTTAAAATCAAAAGGAAAATAATTTTATGTGGGTTAATATAAATTAATTACGTACCAAATAAGTAGAATCATTCATTTGTTTGTTTTAATATATCAGCATGAGAAAGCAAATTAAAATGATTATCTAGAATTTTACGATCATCGACCAAATGTACTATACCTGACTCCATCTTAAAAGATATTTTGCACGTGTGTACAGTCAGAAGATATATTCCGCTTGATTTCTCGATCTCAAAATTTGAGAAGACATAGACTTTCTTTTCTACCAATTCATTCTCAAATATTTTTGTCAAATAATTCTTGATTGAACAATGAATTTTATCATATTGCAAAACAAATTAAATATAAAAGCTATTAGCATTTACAAAGTTATTAAAAAGAATTGTCTTTGACTTGATTGAACAATGAATTTTATCGTATTGCAAAATAAATTAAGTATAAAAGATATTAGCATTTACAAAGCTATTAAAAAGAATTGTCTTTGACTTGTGAAATGGTGTATTTATAAAATTAACTTAAAATATGAACTACAAATATTTATAAGAATTTAATTTTGATGCACTGACAGTGTAAAGTAGTTTTACACGTGTATCCAATTACGTAATGACACATCAATAAAAATAAATACATTTCACATTGACCGCGTGAATGGTCATCCAAAAGAATGGATGTGATTGCACGACTATGTAAAACGCTTTACCCTGTCAGTGCATCAAAATTAAACTCTATTTATAAATTGACTTAGCATTACTTGAAAAAAATTAGTAAATGAATCAATTAATCTTATCATCTATTAGAACTATTTCTATGTAAACCGTCTTACTCTTGTCAAACTTGAATGGAACTTTTTATAGCCTTATAATTCTTGTCTTTATTTTTCATACTTTCTCTTCGTATAATCTACTATAGGAGATACTATTAATAGGATCGTAGTCAATAGTCATTAGGTATGAAAAAAAATAGAATAAAGGCTATGTGAAAATTATAAATTTTTTACATAATAAACATGAAAGAAAATTTACTACTTATTATATATACTAATAATATGTCAATAATTTTAAAAATTTATTAATAATACTAATAGTTTAAAGATAATTTTATTACTCTTATTCACTGGAAATAACTAAGTGTAGTTTTTACGTTCTGTTCAATTATTAAATTAAAAAATAATTTTAAAAAATATTATTTTTTGCTAATTTTGCCATTCGATTTTATTTGTAATAAAAAAAATCAAGAATAATTATCAGAATTTTTGTATTTTTTTCATAGCCATGTTTTATAAATAAATAATTTTTTGTACTATTATTTTTAGTATTCTTTTATAAGTTTTGATTTTTTTAATCAATTTTTCATTTATTTTGTTTGTTCATAGTAATATGTTTTTTTAGAATTTTTTTTTATATTCTCTAATGCATATTGTTATATTTTTGTACCGGAATTTTTAGTACTCATTATCCATATAAAATTTTTAATTATTTCTATTAATACATATTCTTTTGTATGGAACTTAGTTTTGTATGGAACTTAGTTAATTTTTATTTAATTTTGTATAATTTGACTATATAGGCAGCACATTACACGTAAACCGTTGTAGCTTATAGCGGTTTACACTCACACACGCACACACGTAAACCGCTGCTGCCAGCAGCGGTTTACCCTCACACACGCACACAACCGTAGCTGGTTGTAGCGGTTTATGCACATCTGTAAACTGCTACTGCCAGTAGTGGTTTATATAGAATTGTAAATCAATGTATTTACGTATTAGATTTGAAAACAATGCATTTGCGTAATATTGAGGATGAAACAATTTAATAACGTAAATTGCCCTTAATTAAATAACAACAATTAATACCTAAATTATTGAAAATGAATTTTTAATAAATGTGAGGAATAAAAATAAAAAAAATTAATAAATAATATTAGTGTTTAAATGAAAGAGTTGATAAAGAATAATAATTATAAGTAAAAATAGTATTTTTATTTTGGAAAAAAAAATACATGAGAAATTGTTTAATAATCCGTACCATGTACATGATAATAAATTGTTCAATAATTCGTACTATGTACTTGATAAGTTTGAAATTATAATTTTAAATTATTTTATTAAAATTAATTTAAATTGTAGTAATTGCATTTATTTTTTCTTAATCTAGTGTTATGTGTATCAACTCTAATATAGTTATTAATCGTTTTTGATAATTATATATATATATATATATATGATTATTTTTTATTCTACAATTGAGTAATAATTTTTTATTTTTTATGTCCATGCATATTCCCCAATCCCTTTTCATATGTATGATTAACAATTTTTTTTAAATGGTGATATTTTAATTTTTTTCTTTCACGTATTTTTATATATTAGCAAGAAAGCAAAATCACGTATTGTGACTCTTTTTTCTTTTTCACGCCTTAATCTTAATTAATCAATCTTGTGTTCAAAACAGATGTTAGTTAATCTTAATTAAATTTTTAATCATTCTAATTTATTGATAAATTACATTTCTCTTAATAATTGCATTACTAATCTGAAATATAAAAAAAAGGTGATACATATGTCAAAAAAGAAAACAAACTTAAAAAAAATCATATTAAAAAGTTTAAAAATAACATATCCATAAAGAATAGTCATAATATATAAATTGAGACAATAATTTAAATTTCTCTAAAACTAATTTAATCAACTACCAATATTAGAACTAAATTATTTAAATAATATTTAATCTATTCTAATCCTTAGATACGTATAGATTAGAGTCATTCTCGTAACAATTAACCGAAATAACATCATAAGATCAAATACTTAGAATCGGTACAAATTCAGACTATCTTCTTGTTAAAATTGTCAAATTAAATTGACTTTTATTCTCTTCAATGGCATTGCATTAATGCACCAAAAGACCGGTAGTTTCTGAAGAAAATACAATATGTTATAAAATTATTTTTAATACAAAAAGTTTAAGAGAAAAAAAATTTAAATATAGTACCAATCTTTGAATTGCATCTTTAAGGTTGGCACTAATTTTTCAAAATTGAACCTAAATTGAGGAAATTCGATCTCATTATATGCTCCACTTCGAATATTTTTGGACATAACGTAGAAAACGTAGAGGGGATGTGACTTGAACTTGACCTACAAAGCTCCTTAGAAACAATTGTCCAATCAAAAAAGAATAACAGATTAGAAAAAAAATGCTTTGATTCTTAGACTTAGACTCACTAACCACAAAAAAATACTATATATAGCCTTTAGTAGTACAAAAATAATTATAGAAATTAATTATTGCAATATCAATTTACCACTATGAATGTTAGTATCATATTTATAGCGTCATGAGAGATCGACACATCACTTTCATTAGTTGGGGAAAAACCCAATTTTAGTATATTAATAAGTAGAAGTAGATAGAAAATAGATAGATAGATAGATTCAGAAAAATTATATTGTTATATCAATTATTATTATTATTGTTATTATTACATTTGTCATTATTCGAAATACAAGGTCAAATAAGAATTTAATTTTAGTTTGACACATTTTGAAAGAAATTAATGCATTCAAGATAAAATGCGAATACATTTGTAACTTTTTTTTTAATGTTTGATATTTTAAATATATACTTTACTAATTTTGCCATGATTTTGATTATTGAAAATTTATTTTACTAGGCAAGGAT
>NC_029785.2:2217325-2217908 GCF_000816755.2 Arachis ipaensis
CTAAATTAATTTTGATATAAATATTATATAACTTTTATTAATTTAATTTTTAAAGTTAAAATCTTATTTATTTATTATATAAATTTACAAATTTTACACATTAATTATGTATCAAATCGATCATATTTAATCAACTCGGCCTGTTCATGAGTTTATGTGCACTTCTTTAAGAAATGAATCCTCTCCAGTTTTTTAAACACTTGAGAGAATAAAGTGTGATCTCTCACCTTTAATTCTACAAGTGAGATCAAAATTAAAAAAAAAAAAGAGAACAATGAAAGATGAAATTAAATACTGAATACCATCCAGTTTTTATTCCACTGGAGAGGATCCACTCCCCCTATTTATACCTAGTAAATTAAGTTGTCTATTATACTCAGCTTTCTTTTATCTTTTTTCTCTGTACAAAGTCTCTATCTCGTTTTGACAAAAATATATTTCAATTAACAAACAATTTTTTAACTATAAGATGACTTTCAAAAATGCTCTTTTGATTCTTGGAATTTTAGCTGTGATTACTCTAATCCCTTCGGAGGTTCTAGCTCGGGACTTACCAGCATCATCAAATACTCTACAAGGAGGT
>NC_029785.2:2218841-2221074 GCF_000816755.2 Arachis ipaensis
GAGGTTTGTTTTAGCATTTGTTATATATATATATATCATAAAAAATAATATTTATAGCATACGATATTTTCTTTTCAATAATGATTGTATTTCTCATGTTATAAATTAAAAATGATTCAACATGCTTTCCGAACTTTCATATTTCTAAAAAAGTGTCATTATTATTGTCTATCTGCAGCTAATACAATGGAAGAAATAAATCAAATTAATGGACCAAATGGGTTAGGAAGGCATGTTATTGACTTGGATGGTGGAAAATACAACATCGATATCAGATGTACCAGAATTTGTGGCGGATTGGGATTTATTTATTGTTGCTAATGACACACAAGTGAAAGACTATGTTAAATCTTGTGTCTAGTATCTATGAGAATAAAAATAAAATAAAATGGATTATGTTTATGTATACCCTATACCTAAACTTTAATCTGGTATACCATAGGTTGAATTAATTAATAGCTATGTGCTTATTAGTTTGCAAAAATTATGTAACTGGATCTATAAGAATTGCATAAATAATATTTTTTTTATCCAATTTGTTTCATTTTATATTTTTTATGTTTTATTTTATTTAATTTTCTCTTTTAAATATGATAGATGTAAATCGTAAAAATTTATATTTTTAAAAAGAATTTAATTTTGATATACTATCATTGTAAAGTAGTTTTACACATGCATCTAATTACGTAATGTCATATCAGTAAAAATTACATTGACTACATAAATAGTCATCTAAAAAAATAAATGTGATTGTATGACTGTGCAGTGTATCAAAATTAAACTCTTCTAGCAAGCCCAGAGAATAGTGCTTTCATTTTGGAGAAAAAATGAATTCATGAAGAATTGACACCTCACTTTCATTAGTTGATAATGTATTAAATATTGATTTTATATAATTGTAATAAAGATATTTTCCTAAATTAGTATAATCATGCATTATTCATTAAATGCTAATTGTAATATAATTGTAATATAATTATAATAAAGATATTTTTCTAAAATAAATTTAGAAGAGAGAATAGTGCTTCCATTTTGGAGGAAAAATGAATTTATGAGGAGTTGACACCTCACTATCATTAGTTAGGGAAAAATTCAATTTTAGTATATTAAGTAGAAGTAGATTATTATTATTATTATTATCAATATAATTAAAATGATTAAACATATTTTCAATTGATAATTGATAAGTAGTTTAATAATGCATTAAATATTGATTTTATATAAATATAATAAAGATATTTTCCTAAATTAGTATAATTATGCATTATTCATTAAATGCATTTATTTTAGAGGAAAAATGGATTCACGAGGAATTGACACCTCACTTTTATTAGTTGGAAAAAAAAACTTAGTTTTAGTATATTAAGTAGATCTTTGGAAAAATCTTGTTAATCTTTGTATAAATTATGTTGAAATATTGCTAAATTAGGATTAGCTGAAAACCTTGTTAATATTTATTAAAATTATGTTGAATTTTTTCTTAAAATTATTAGGCTCTTGACACGCAAGCTTTGCTAGCACTTGACCTCCCTAAGGTCACCTTCCAATCGCAACTTCAATTCTTTGTTTATAATAATATCTCTTTAATTGCAGGCAAAAAACTCAAGAATATTTAACTGCAAAAAAAAAAAAAAAACTAACACATTTATTGTAATATCAATAAAGTATTTCAATAGTCACCCAAAAAAGTAAAGTATTTGGCTAATAATTAATGCTGCATAGTAACATAAACAAAACATATACTGAAAAATAAATTATCACATATATTCTAATTTCTATTTTCCGTCATGTCCATCCAAAGAATTCATTCGTGCAGCGATGTCTGGTGGCAGCTTCCCACCTTATTGTTGGACTACATAACTTAGCACACTCTCTAATATATTATTAGATAGTGTTAGTAAAAAAAGACTTAATAACTTTGAAATGATTTAATGTGGGTATTTGAATTGAGTTCTTACTATTTACATCGACTTTTAAAAAAATAGGAGAGAGAGAGTAGAAAAATTATATTCTAGATATAATAATAGAAATTATTGAATCATGGGAATTGATATTTTGAATAATAAGTATAGGGTTGGAAGGAAAATTTGATGATGTTTTCAAATTGATTTTCTCACATTCATCCATTTAAGAAAATAATATACGTATTCATCTTATTTAATTTACAGAATTTCTATTTTAGCTATTTTATTTAAAATTACACCGTTGCAATACAACTTGTTAACTTTTCAAG
>NC_029785.2:2221096-2222486 GCF_000816755.2 Arachis ipaensis
AATTATTTTTAATAAATTAAATAGATTAGTAAAAAATAAACTTAAAAAATATTAATAAAAACATAAATTAAATAAATACTTTTCATGCCATATAGATATATACACTAATATATTATATTCCGTATATCATACATACGATATTAAAACAAAAAACGTGAGAAAAATAAATTCATGAGAGAATGTTACTTCACTTAAACCAAAACTCACAAATAATATATAAATAGATAGATTCAGAAAAATTATATTGTTATATAAATTATTCATTATTATTATTATTTTAACATTTGTCCCTATTCAAAATAAAAGGTCAAATGAGAACGAATTTAATTTTAGTTTGACACATTTGGAAAGAAATAAATGCATTAAATAAAATGTGAATGCATTTATAACAGCTTTTAATGTTTGATATTTTAAATAAGGATAAAATATATTTTTTATCCCTAAAGTTTGATAAAAATTTTAAAAATATTCCTAAATTTTATTTTGTTTTAATTTTATCCTAAAAGTTTTTTATTTGCATCAAATATACCCTTGACGGCTAATTTTTTAAAGAGTAAAGTATCGTTTTTGTCCCAATGTTTGGGGTAAGTCCTATTTGTGTCCCTAACATTTAAATCGTTCTATTTGTATCCTTAACGTTTATAAAAGTGATTTAATATTATCCTACTATTAATTATACTAACAAATCAGATTATATTTTTCAATTATTCTCACTTAAATGTATTCATTCTCAATTAAGTCTCACTTGGATGTATTCGATTTTAATATTATACCCACTAGTTGTCTTTAGATTCAATTATGTCCCTAGAAAAGTGAATTATGTAAATGTTATAGAAATTAGTTTTAACATTTGATGAGCTATTTTTCGGAGTATATCATTGATTCTATCCCAGACATTTGTATTCTAATTTCAAGAAGAGATTTTTAAAACTCAAACTAAAGCGCTCATGATGTGTAATTGACAGCAGGATAACATTGAATCACTTTTACAAACGTTAGAGATACAAATAGGACAATTTAAACGTTAGGGACACAAATAGAATTTACTCCAAACGTTGTGAACAAAAACGATACTTTACTCTTTTTTAAAAAATTTAAGACCAATTCAACAACTTAGAAGTATTTTTGAAACTTTTGCTAAATTTTAAGGACAAAAAGTATACTTTACCTTTTAAATAAAATAATACTATACATTTAAATTTTTGTATGAATCAAGTCAAACTAAGTTAAGGAATAAAATTTAAAATAATACTAATCATAATTAATTTTTATTATGTTAGACCAACTTAGGAGATTTAGTTAACAAAAAAATTTAGATATGTAATATTATTCTTTTAAATATATACTTTACTAGGCAAGGATATTTGTAATTTTGTTTAACATATTTATA
>NC_029785.2:2223151-2224601 GCF_000816755.2 Arachis ipaensis
TATATAGGGTCAATTCAGTTTAACAACCCAGTTCCCTATTTATACCTAGTAAGTTAAGTTATCTACTACTCTGCTACCTTTTATCTTTCTTTTCTATACAAAATAAAGCTCTATTTCCTTTTTGCAACTAAAAGATGGCTTTCAAGAATGCTATTTTGATTCTTGCAATTTTAGCCATGATTGTTATAATCCCTTCCGAGATTCTGGCTCGGGACTTTCCAGCAAAAGCTTGTCCTCCACCAGCAGGAGAAGGTTTGTAAATATTTATAAATGGCTTTTAATTACTTGTTAACTTTAAATTCTTCTTTTTGAACTATTTTCAGAACTGTAAAAAATTATGTTCCTGACAGTTAAATTTTTAAAAGGTTTAAGAATAATAATTTAATAATAAATTAATAATGCATGACAACTATATCTGATTTACTCGTATTGAAAGTTGTTCTTATAGAATTATTATTGAATTAGGATTTGTTTGGATGAACTTCTAAAAAAATATCTTTTTTCGAGTTATCTTTTTTTAAAAGATCTTATGAAAAAGTAAAAGTAATTTTATGTTTGGATATCTCATGCAAAAAAATCTTTTTATCTATCAATTATGTTTAGGTATAAAATATAAAAGTACTTTTTTGTTTATTTATTACATGAAAAACATCTTTTTTTAAGGAAAAAATATCTTTTAAAAAAAAGATGTAAATTACAGCTTCTCAAAAAAATGTTTTTTTTATTTTTCTAGTACTTTTACTTTTACTACTAGAAATTTGCCAAACACGTTAAAAAATAAAAAAAAAAATCTTTTTTCATTGAAATGAAAAAAGATCTTTTTTTATTCAAATAATGACGCCTAAACAAGCACTTAGTCTTAAATCATTTCAAAAATTAGCCATCAAAAATATATTTTATACAAATCAAAAATTTTCGTAACAAAATTAAAATGAATAAAAATATTGTTAAAATTTTAACAAATTTTAAGGATAAAAAATATACTTTATCCTTCGGTTAAAAAAATGTCATTGTGTTCGTGCAGCTAATACAATAGAAGATATAAATCAAATTGGTGGAGCAGATGGGTTAGGAAGGCGTGTTACTGTCTTGCAGGGTGGAAACAACCCGGACTGTCGCAATCTTTGTTGTTTTATGGGACACAATGTATGTTGCTAATGACATACAACTGAAAGATGTAAATTTAATAATTTATTACATCTGTCTAAGTTAAATATTGTAAAAATTATGTAAGAAAAAAGAAATAAAATAATGTATACCATATGCTAGACTTTAATTTGGTATACCATAGATTGAATAATAATCAATAGCTATGTGCGTGGCTGGCTAAAATTATGTAATTAGACCTATCAAAATTATATAAATATTATTTTTTCTTTTATCTAATTTGTTTAATTTTACAATTTTTTTATGTTTCAATTTATTTTGTTTTTTCTTTTAAACACGATGC
>NC_029785.2:2224704-2236619 GCF_000816755.2 Arachis ipaensis
AAAACTATAAATAGTAAAAAATATATATATTTAAAAAATACTGATAAAAATTCCAAATTAATTTGATGATAATCAAATATTATTAAAATAATAAATTACAAAATTATTAGTTTGATCTTAAATTAACATTTATTAATTAATAATTTTTGTTGTGCAGATTTATTTTGGACCGAAAAGGGCAAGCCCAATATGATTGAATACAGTCTTCTTTGTGCAAAATTATTATATGAATTATGACTGAATTGTTATACTTGTTGGGGGAGGAAAACTTTTTTAAGCCCAACAAAATGGTTGGTCCGAAATTAAAAAGGAATTAGGGCCAATGTTTAAGCTACTCATTTAACTTGATGGAATCCAATTTTTTATGAAATGGTTATATGCTTTCAATGGATTCCACTCTCTTCATTTGATGGAATTCAAAATTTGATTAAATGTAGTTAATGCAGACATTAGTAATATGAGAGAGAAAGTTTGAAATTGATGTGATTGCTATTAGGTGAATGTTATGGTGCCTATTACTTTGTACCTAAGTTACTAAAAAAGGTAAATAAATAATATTTAATAAAATTTATATGATTTACTTTTTATTTTAAACATTTTATTTTTTACTTTAAAAGGGAAGTTAGGCAATTTAAGCACCATAACAAAGACACTATAGAACTCACCTTACTATTATTGCTTCACATGTTACTATGAAAGAGGAAAGTGGATTTTTATTAAGTGTGATTGGTTTTATTTCCTTTGAAAGCATTCACTCTCTTCTCTCTCTTCTCTCATCAGTTTCGGTCACTTCACAGCAAATATGGAAGAAACCACAAGCTATCAGAAGAAGGTAGATGAAGCTAGGCTCAACTATGGAGCCATAGTGATAATGGCATCAAGAAAAATAAAATCAAAAGTATGATGTGGCTGAGATCTTTGCCACAAAAGATAAGATGTGGTGAAGTGATCTCAAGCTCTCCATAACCAAAAATGGAGAAAATCCATTTCGGTCAGAAGAAGAAGATCCCTTGGAAGTATGACTCGTCTCTACCTTTGCTCAACCACTACAGGAGTTAGCTACTATAGCTACGTGGAGGATGAGGCAGAGGATAAGGGCAGGAGGAGCTGTCAAGCATCAAGAACTCATCAAGGGCTAGGAATCCTTCTTGGGGAGCAAGTCAAGATAGAAGGCTCGGATTGATGAAACTTGGTGAGAAGGAAAGACACAGAGGTAATTACATGTTGGTCATAGCATTCGGTTTTCTCTCTCCTCTCTCTGGCCGAACCGATTTTTGCATGAAGAAGAAGAAGTTGACTCGGTTCAACAGTTTCAACCTTGGAGGCTTCCCCTTCTATAAATAAGGGAGAACAGATAGGGTTTGAAGCAAGGAGTTAAGAGTGCAAAGCACAGAGTTCTCATAGCTACCCAAATTAACAGAAATTCTTCTCCTTCAATGTTTTCATTCTATAATTTTTCTGTTTAATTTTGTCTGTCTTGAGTCTCATGAAAAAAGGCAAACAGTGAGGTTTGTAAGAAAAAGTCATAGAGCGGAAAAAGACAAAGTATACAAAATTAAAAGAAAAAGCCATAGATGTCCTAGAGGTCCTTTGTACATCTGTGTTGTGTTTCATGATTCTGTGGGAATTTTCTTGCAAGTTGGGTTAGCACTTAGCAGTTGAAAGATTGGTAGGTGACCAAGTCAAGTTTAGGATTGGGGATAGATTTTGGACTTGTCCCAGATAGGAAGGATAGTTCCTAGGGAGAATTGGTGTCTGTAATCTGTTTGATTATAGTGAAATTCCATCATTGTTGTGATGGAGACTGGATGTAGGCTGCACTGCACTTAGCAGCTGAACCAGGATACTTTTGGGTGTGATTTTCTCTCTCTACTCTACTCAAATTATGATTTTGTTCGAAGGAGACAAAATTGAAAAATATCTCCTCATTGGTTATGAGACAAAAAGAAAAAGTCTCTTGACCAGTGACGAGACAAAAAACAGAAATATTTCCTGAAGCGTTTTAAAAGGACAGCAAGTCTTACTCAGCAAAAAGGGGCTAAGATTCAACCCCCCATTCTCTTAGCCACTGATAACCATCAAACACAAATACTCATAGTCAATATATAATAGGTTTAATTACTCTGTTGGTTCATATAGTTTCGCGAAATTTTTAATTAGGTCTCTATACTTTTTTTCCTTTTAATTGAGTCCTTACACTAAATTTTTTTAATTGGTCCCTACACTTTTTTTTCTCTTTTATTTGGGTTTCTATACCAATTTTTTTTAGTTGGATCCCTTAAAATTAAGTCAATTACTGCCAAGAGGGATCTCATTAAAAAAAAAAATATTGGTGCAGGGATCCAATTAAAAGAAAAAAAAAGTATAAAAACCTAATTAAAAATTTCACAAAACTATAGGGACCAAAGAGTAATTAAACCTATATAATAAGCTAAACGGATATGTTAAGACCAACAGGTGTAGAATGTGGATCATGTGACATAAGGCTAGGTATATCACTGAAAACATATAAAATACGGACACTTTTTTATTTGTCGTGTTTGTGTGTCAGATACATTTTGGATACGATACTTATTGACACTTGTCCGATATGTGTATTTTTACGTCCAATCGTGTCTTAATAAAAAGTAAAAAATTTTTCTACAAATACACTAGGATACACTTAAATATCATCACTTGTCAGCGTGTATAATCTTATTCTTAACATGTATTCTTAAAATAAATTTAGAAATAGTATATATTATATTATTGATTATTAAAATAAAAATATTTTAAATATTTTATATAATTAAATATTTTAGAAATAGGTATACCATCAAGAGATTGACATAAATCAACGTGCTAGCAACTAATAAGGTAACTTGTATATTGTGTGACTTAGTGGAAGAGGATGAAGATCATTTCTTTATTCATTGTAATTATACACTATGTTTGTGGACGAAAGCTTTGGAGAGAGGTGGAGTGAGTTGGGTCAGTCCAAAAGAGGTGAGAGTCTTTTTTTAGTTTTGGTGTGATCAACCAAGTGTAAGAGGTGTTAAGAGAAGGTGGATAAACTTGTAATTTGCAATTAAAAAATCTTTCAAAAATAAAATTATTAATTCGGAGGAGGCATAGAATATTATTCTAAATTATTTGAAAGAGTGGAAGTCAATTAGCAAAAAAGAAAATAGTTAGATGAATAATTCAGAAGTAGAGAGGCTATCAGTTGAAAGTGGGAGGTTGTGGGAAATATAATTTAGGGGTTTTTTCTTCTCTATCCTCACTAATTATTTTGTTATATTATAACGTTCACAATTTACCTTCAATGTGACTCATATTCATTAACTACTCCTCACTCAATTTTAGGATTTTTCTTCTCTATCCTCAATAATTAATACCCAATTTTAGGGGGTTTTTTTCTCTATCCTCACTAATCATTTTATTATATTATAACTTTTAACAATGAGTAAAGTATCGTTTTTGTCCTCAACGTTTGGGGTAAGTCTTATTTGTGTCCCTATTAATTATTTATTTAAATTAAAATTTTAATTATTATAAAGTTAAGAATTTTTCCTTTATTATTATTATTATTATAATAATTAAATTAGGTTGGTTTAATAGTTAGTTCACTAGTTTACTTAAACAGATGTTAAGAATTCGAATTCTGCTTTGTGCATAGAGTAATCATATTTTATAATTAAAAATGAGGAATGTTAGGGAGACAGTAACTTTTGTGATTTGTAGCCATCAAATAGCCATCAATGATGATTTTAATGATATGAGATTTCATCCAATGGTTCACTTTTTTTTTCTGGCCAAAATTTAACAAAGTTGCTGGCTCCCTAGACTTTTTCATTAAAAAATATATTTTTAAGTAAAATTAGTGTACCCAACTCAGCCTATTCATAAGCTAATTTAATGTGCACCCCTATTTATACTTAGTAAGTTAAGGTGTCTACCACACTGTTTTCTTTTGTTTTTTCTTCCTAAACAAAGTCTCTATCTCTTTTTCTCAAAAATATATTTCAACAAGCTATTTTCAATTATAAGATGACTTATAAGAATGTTCTTTTGATCCTTGGAATTTTAACCGTGATTGTTCTAAGTCCTTCGGAGATTCTAGCTCGGGACTTACCAGCAACAGAATATACCCAAGGACCAGGTTTGTTTTAGCATTTATATATGACATAAAAATTGTTTATAAAGGACTTTTACTTGTTAACTCTAAATTTCTCTTTTTGAATTATCTTCAGAAGTGACGAAAAATATATATTTTATTATTGGGTTAATCACCAAAAACGTGCATGAATTATCTAATATTAAATATGTATTTCTCAAAAAATACATTAGACATTGAATTTTGATGCAATTTTTTATAAGTATAATTAAAAAATAAGATATTATTATTCAAACGCTAACAAAAATATACTCAAATTTTGCTATCGACAAAAATGCCATTAAATAATTTAAAAACGGGATAAAATTATCTAATATTAAATATGTATTTTTCAAAAAATACATTAGACATTAAATTTTGATGCAATTTTTTACAAGTATGATTAAAAAAATGATATATTATTATTCTTAAAATTTGGTGATTTTTTGTGATATTTTATTAACAAAAAATCACTAAATTTTAAGGATAAAAATATCTCATTTTTTTAATCGTATTTATAAAAAAGTTAATCAAAATTCAATTTCGAAGGCATTTTTTGAAAATACATATTTATTGTTGAACATTTTTATCGCATTTTTAAATTATTTGAGGGCATTTTTGTCAATAACAAAATTTGAATGCATTTTTGTTCAGCGTTTGAGTAATTCGAAAACGTTTTTGAAAGTTAACCCTTCATTATTTCATTATCAATCCATATTTTTATAGCATATGACATTTTCTTTTCAAATATGATTGTATTTCTCATGTTATCAATCTTCCGAACTTGCATATTTCTAAAAAATGTATCATTGTCTACCTGCAGTTTATAAAATAGAAGAAATAGGTCAAATTGCTGGACCAACTGGGTTAGGAAGAGATGTCAATGACTTGGATGGTGGAAAATACAACATTAGTCAATGTAAACGTCTTTGTTGTGCTGTAATAGGATTCTGTTTTTGTTGCTAATGGCATACAAATGAAAGATGTGAATTTGTTACATCTGTCTATGTTAAATCTTATAACTGCCATATGAGAATAAAGGAATAAAATGTATACCATAGGTAGAATAATAATCAATAGCTCTGTGCGTAGCTTGCAAAGATTATGTAACTGGATCTATTTGGTTGATGTGGTAAGGTTTTTGAAATTGCATTTTCTTTCATAAACAGGGCTTCTCTCTATGTTTTGTATTTTATTTTTAACTTTTCAAATTTATTTGATTTGTTGCCCTAATGAAGAATTATAATCCAAGCAATATAGTCTACAACTGTATACTAAGATTTTTTTTTTTTTAGAATTTTATCCTAAAAATAAAATTTATTCAAGACTTAGTTGACTTCTAATCCGATCCGCTAAATTAAATTAAATTAAGAATTAATGATAAAATGAGTCTCTAACATATTACGTATTATCGATTTAATTTTTAAAAGATAATAATGGGAATGAGTTTGTCTTAATTTTTTTTTTACTAATAACTTTATATTAACATCTAATTAGGGTGACAAACAAACTACAATCTGGGAGTCAACTTGTTTTTTTCCCATTAATTCTCCTCACAATTTTATTTCTATTATAAACATTGTACACTAAATTTATTATTTTTCTATATTTTTTCTTATTTTAATATTACCGATTATTCGATCATTGGTGAATTAGGATCGAGTTTTTTTCAGGGTCACTACCCATGCATTTTGACCAATCGGTAGCTATCATCTACTTAATTTATTAAAATTGAATTTTCTTCTTAACTAAATAATTAAAAATAAAAAAATAAATATAAATTTATAATTTTAATTGCCATAAATATGATACTAACGTTGATAGTGGTAAATTGATATTGATATCAATGATTAATTTCTATAATTATTTTTGTACTACTAAAAGCTATATAGTGTTTCTTTTGCGGTTCGTGAAATGAGATTGAATTTTCTCAATTTAGGTTCAGTTTTGGAAATTTTGTGTCAAAGTTGAAGATGCAATTTCAAAGATTGGTATTATATTTAAATAATCTTCTCTTAAGCTTTTTGTATTAAAAATAATTTTATAACATATGATGTTTTTTTGAGAAATTATTAGCCTTTTGGTGCATCAATGCAATGCCATTGAAGAGAATAAAAGTCAATTTAGTTTGACAATTTTAACAAAAAAATTGTCTGAATTTGTATGGATTCTAAATGTTCGATCTTATGATGTTATTTCGGTTGGTTGTTATTACGAGAATGACTATAATCTATACGTATCTAAGGACTAGAATAGATTAATATTATTTAAATAATTTAGTTCTAATATTAGTATTTAATTAAATTAATTTTTAAAAAATTTAAATTATTTCAATTTATATATTATGACTATTTTTTGGTTATGTTATTTTTAAATATTTTAATATAAAATTTCTTTCTTTTTTCGATTTTTAAATTTATTTTCTTTCTTGGATATATGTATCACCTTTTTTGTTGTATTTTATATTAGTAATACAATTATTAAGAGAAGTATAATTCAGCAATAGATTAGAGTGATTAAAAATTTAATTATATTGTGTGGATACAAGATTGATTAATTAAGATTAAGGCGTGAAAAAGAAAAGTCACAATACGCAAAAATAGGAAAATAAGTGAAAATTGTTAATATATGAAAATTGTTAATATTTAAAAGAATAAAATATATTTTTTGTCTTTGAAGTTTGATAAAAATTTTAAAAATACTCTTAAGTTTTATTTTGTTTTAATTTTGTTCTAAAAGTTTTCGATTTGATCAAATATACCCGAACGACTAATTTTTCAAAAAATTTAATACCGATTCAACAACAATTTCATACTAATAACCTCTTAACACAAGTAAATCAAGCATAATTTTCATGCATTATTGTTAGATTGGTCTTAAATTTTTCAAAAATTTAGCCGTCAAGAGTATATTTAATGCAAATTGAAAACTTTTGGGACAAAATTGAAACAAAATAAAACTTAAGAATATTTTTAAAATTTTTACCAAATTTTAAGGACAAAAAATATAGTATACCCTATTTAAAACTTAATTCTTAGAGAAGGAAAAATTAAAGAAACTTAAATTTCATATAAGGGGATATATATATATTGTTGCTGCGTGAATAACCGACTCCAAAGTATAGCTCATTGTCCTGATGTTTGGACTCGCTTTTCTTTGACAAGATACGTCGGTTTTCTCCAAAAACGGCGGCGGTGGACACCTGTAAAACACTCCAATGCTCAAGTTAGTAAGAGTAGAAAATAAATATGAAGTTAACCTAGTGAGTCACTTGTATTTATAAAGTTGTTGTGTTTGGGACGGTTATAAATATTTTCAAAACTGGTTTGTAGAGTTTTAGCTAATTATCTTGTAACTGTATTTTAGTGACCTTGTTTAGAGAGATTTGCGGAGAGATTCCTGTGCAGATTTGAGTTGGCATGTAGTCATTTGATTTATAGGATAAATCTGTTAGGAGAGCAAAACACGTACTCCATATACTTCTCACGCGTCCGCGTCACCCATCTTTTACCCAACCCACGCGATTGCGTCAATCACGCGACCGCGTCGAACCCATTTCACCCTAGTCACGCGATCGCGTGCCCCACGCGTTCGCGTGGATTTGAATCCACTAATCCCAAGTCACGCGAACCCTAACCTCATCACGTCGCCCATACCCCCCTTCTCCTTCTCTTCTCTGCAACCCCTCCCTCCTCTGCCACCCAACCACCAACACTTCCAGCTACCACCGCCGACCACCGTGCCATCCCCACCACCGTACCCCATCGCTGATAACCACCCTCTCTCTCCTTCTCTTCTTCCTCCACCGAGCTCTTCCACTCCCCTCCGCCACTGCCGCCCCCATCACCGAACACCACCACCGCGGCCACCACCCCCAACCACCCAGAACTGCCGCCAACACCCTCGCCCCCTTCACCACAACCCTCACCCCCTTCTTCCTTCCTCTACCACCTCACCCAACCCAAACCCCAATCCCCAACCCGCCCCTGCTCCACCACCGCGCCGCCGTGCTCCCTCCCAGCGCCGCCGCGTCACCACCATCATCTCTCTGCCCTCATCTCTGTTCCATACATTTGTCCTTCTACACACCAGGTTCCACCATACTGCGATTCCTCTTTTCGATTTCTTAGTTAGTTTTTCAATTTTTGTTCAGAATCGGATAGTTAGAGATGCATGTTTGTAGTGGATTTTAGGTGGTTAGGTATCTAGGATGTGGTTAGTGGATTTAGGCCTGATAATTGCGCTGTTCTTGCTACTTGTTTTATCTATTTCGCAATTCTGATTTTGCTGTGATGCTCATACTGTTCATATGTTGTTCTTTCATGTTTCATGTTGCTGTTAAGACTGTTCTTTACTGTTCCTACTGTTTGTGACTCTTTGCATCAATATTTTTTTTCATATGAACTGTTTTTCTCGCTGTTTATTACTCGGGAACACCCAATTTTAGCCAGAATGCTGCCCGATTTTCTGCAAATTATTTTCATGTATTGAGTTTGGAAATTTCATATTTTGCCTTACCTGGCTACAACCAAACCATTTCATGACTGCCCGGGCTAGCATTCTTATTCCTTTTGATACCCTAGTTAATAACTTGCACTATTGATGATTTCATGTTAGTTTTGCAACTTTTCTATCCTTATGAATTATCATCAATAACCTGATATTTTTGCTTGATTATGAGTTGATTATTCTTTAAATTTGTGAATTTAGTGTTACATAGGAAACATTTATCATGCCACTTACCTTAACTTCCTTTTTACTAACTCACTACTTTCACTTTCTAACTTTCTTTTCACCTATTACCCACTTTTAACTCTCTAACTTCTCTTTTTGTCTTTTAACTAACTACTTTAACTTTCTAACTCAAGGCATGATTATTGTTTTTCCTAATTAACATGAATTCTACCTATATTATATTTTGGATTGTGATTTTTCATCTCCGATTTTTTAACTCACATACAGTCCAAAATGTACATATATTCAACTCATTTCATAATTCTACTGCTCGTTTGCCTTTATGCTTAAATTGCTATAAATCTTATTTGCCTACTTGTTTTCCTGCTTTTGTCCTTTAATTATATCCTGGAATCTCTACTTTTCAGGATGTCTGACCCTTAGCGCAAAGGAAAAGGCAAAGCAACCACTGGCAAACGAAAAAGAGGCGAATCCTCTATGTCCATCCTGGACATTTTGCATGATGACTCCTGGCGGAAAAAGCACTTTACCCCGCAGGAGAAGGCTGACCAGCTCCTTACTGCGAATGATCCAGTTAAATTTGCAAACAGATACTGTGAGCTAAAGTATCCAGTGTTTGCCACTTCCAGGAACCTGTACCTGGAGAGAACTTTAAAAATTTTAGAAGAACTACAGCAGTACACCTCCGAACAGATAAAACAAAGAGGCTGGTTCTTCTTGGGGAGAAACTTGACAGAGGTCAATGCTTCCTAGGTCAGAGAGTTTTACTGCAACTATTTCAAGACTTTCCTAGATGCAGTGCACCTCAGAGGGAAACAGATTTTGGTCACTGAGGAAGCCATTGAGGACATCCTCCACCTTCAGCCTAAATCAGATCAACCTAACGGTTACCAAAAGGTTGAGGCGGATATGCGCTTTATGAGATTTGACTGGGATGCTGTCAAGCAGAGAATAGGCCTTGATCCTACTGTCCCATGGGTCATGGGAAAGAACACAGTGATGCCTAAGGGAATCAAGCTGATTTACCTGAATGATGAGGCTCGGCTCTGGCACTAGATTCTGAGCAACTATATGATGCCGAACACTCATGAGACAGAGCCGCCCGCTGCTATGATCACCCTCATCTGGTGTGTGATGGAGGGTAAGGACCTGTATCTTCCACGATTCATCCGGTATTACATGGCTAGGGTCCATGTTAGAGGCACCCTCCCTTTTCCTTATCTGGTCACCCAGCTAGGCCGTCGAGCTGACGTGCCTTGGGAGCTTGCTGATGAGAAGCCACCTGCTGCGGACTGCAAGAAGATTATCCCTCACAGCAGGAAGTTTCAGGCTTTAGGCCACAGACCCTCATTCCTCACCACTTCTGATGAGACAACCACACCTTCAGCTGCCCCTTCTTCATCGAACACTGCACCAGCTACCACTACTGCCCCTCCACCTGCCTCAGATCCCATTTACCACCTCGTGCACCGCCTATTTCAGCAGCTAGACCAGATGGAGCGCCGCAACCAGCGGCATTATGAAAGATCTGAGCGTCGCAACAAGCGACGCTATGAGCACCTCAAGTTGATGATCCGATCCAGCGGCGACATCCTCTCCGAGCCTGACACACCATCAGAGCCATCTGAGGAGGAGGCGGACGAGCATGAGGAGGAGACACATGCACAGAGAGAGGCAGAGCAGGCAGGACCAGAGCAGGCTGTGCCACAGCATGTGGAGCCACACCAGATCCAGGCCGCAGACCCAGAGATTCCTCTACAGTTAGCACCTCCACTGCAGCAGACAGATCCTCATACACTTATCCAGTCTGCAGACCTTCAGGCTTCCACAGAGACACCAGCAGCCCATCCTTCCGGTGATGGCACTTCTTCACACCCAACTTGAGTGAGCATTGAAGACGATGCTATATTTTAAGTGTGGAGAGGTCGCCATCCCTGGCCTATCTTTTTTGTCTTTGAAGTTTGATAAAAATTTTAAAATACTCTTAAGTTTTATTTTGTTCTAAAAGTTTTCGATTTGATCAAATATACCCGGACAACTAATTTTTCAAAAAATTTAATACTGATTCAACAACAATTTCATACTAATAATCTCTTAACACAAGTAAATCAAGCATAATTTTCATGCATTATTGTTAGATTGGTCTTAAATTTTTCAAAAATTTAGCCGTCTAGAGTATATTTAATGCAAATTAAAAATTTTTGGGACAAAATTGAAACAAAATAAAACTTAAGAGTATTTTTAAAATTTTTACCAAATTTTAAGGATAAAAAATATAATTTACCCTATTTAAAACTTAATTCTTAGAGAAGGAAAAATTAAAGAAACTTAAATTTCATATAAGGGGATATATATATTGTTGCTGCGTGAATAACCGACTCCAAAGTATAGCTCATTGTCCTGATGTTTGGACTCGCTTTTCTTTGACAAGATACGTCGATTTTCTCTAAGAACGGCGGCGGGTGGGCACCTGTAAAGACACTCAAATGCTCAAGTTAGTAAGAGTAGAAAATAAATATGAAGTTAACCTAGTGAGTCATTTGTATTTATAAAGTTGTTGTGTTTGGGACGGTTATAAATATTTCCAAAACTGGTTTGTAGAGTTTTAGCTAATTATCTCGTAACTATATTTTAGTGACCTTGTTGAGAGAGATTTACGGAGAGATTGCTGTGCCGATTTGAGTTGACACGTAGTCATTTGATTTTATAGGATAAGTCTGTTAGGAGAGCAAAACACGTACTCCATATACTTCTGATGCAGCGCAATGTTTAAGCAGATTTTGATTTATAATTTTACCTAAACCGAGTTATAGCCAACAAAATATATATATATATACGCCCCATAAACGGGGCGGACCGGCCCGCCCCGCCAACTAAAATGGGTTCAAAATGCTAGCCCTCCCCACTTTATGGTGGATTGGCGGATTGGCGGGCTAGCTCGCTTGACTCTTTTTTTTTTTAAAAAAAATAAAATTCATTAAAATTAACCAAAAAATAATAATTAAAAAATAAATACGAATAAAAAATAATCAAATTATAATATAATTTTTTTACTATTTTTTTAATTTTGAACTTCAATAAAATT
>NC_029785.2:2236726-2237112 GCF_000816755.2 Arachis ipaensis
TACTCTTAATTTAAAAAAAAAAATCAATAATAATAACAAAATAAAAGGTCAAATGAAAATTTTATTTTAGTTGGGCACATTCTAAAAGAAATTAATGCATTCTAAATAAAATGAGAGTACGTTTCTAACTTATCTTCAACGTTTGATATTTTAAATATATACCTTACTATTTTGCTTTTACTTTGATTCTTGGAAAATTGTTTCACTTGGCAAGGATAACATGCTGGTCAACCTAAATTAATTTTTTGGATATTTGTAACTTTGTTTACCATATTTATATTTAGATTGTTTAATATTTGAGATATTTTAGTTAGATTTAGATTTGTCATTCTTATCTGATGTAATTTTTGGAATATCTTTAGATATATTCAATACATTTCAAAATT
>NC_029785.2:2237119-2237437 GCF_000816755.2 Arachis ipaensis
TTGTATTCATTTATCATATAAATTTACAAAATTAGTATATGCTAATTATATATCGAATTGACCATTTTAACCCCGCTAGTCCAATTCATAACTGATGTGCACCCCTATATATATACTTCAAAAGTTAAGGTGTCTACCACATACTGCTTTCTTTTATTTTTGTTTTTATACAAAGTACTCTCTTATCTCTTTTTTAGCAAAAATATATTTCAACTAGAAGATGGCTTTCAAGAACGCTCTTTTGATCCTTGCAATTTTAGCCGTGATTGTTTTAATCCCTTCAGAGGTTCTAGCTCTGGACTTACCAGCAAAAGGATG
>NC_029785.2:2237579-2241805 GCF_000816755.2 Arachis ipaensis
GATCATTTACACAGTCAATATAAAAGGTAATTATTTTTTTTAACATGACGTTATGTGATTGAATACACGTGCTGATAATGCATCAAAATTAAATTCTTATATATAATTCATAAAAAATTGTTTATGAAAGGCTTTTACTTATGCCAATGAGTTATAGTTCAAATGGCATAGACTCCTCATACTCAATTAAGAGGTTGCGAGTTCGAATCATATATTTTTGCCAATGAGTAATAGCTCAAATGACATAGTCTCCCCATACTCAATTAAGAGGTTGCGGGTTCGAGTCTTATATCTTTTGGTAAAAAAAAAAAAGGACATAATTTCATTATTTCATTATCAAGTATCTATATTTGTAGCATATGATATGGTATTTTCTTTTCAATTGTATTTCTTATGTTATAAATTACAAATTATAATTCAACATGTTTTCGAAACTTCCATATTTAATTTCTAAAAATGTATCATTTGTCTACTTGCAGTTTATAAAATAGAAAAAATAAGTCAAATTGCTGGACCACCAGTTGGGTCAGGAAACTTGGATGGTGGAAACTTCGACATTCAATGTCGCAATCTTTGTTGTGTGCTGGGATACACTGTATGTTGCTAATAGCATACAAGTGAAAGACGTTAATTTGTTACATCTTTGCTATGTTAAATCTTCAAACTAGTATATGAGAATAAAGGAATAAAATGTATACCATATGCCTACACTTTAATTTGGTATATCGTAGGTTGAATAATAATCAACAGCTATGTACATAGCTAATAGCTTGCAAAAATGATGTAACTGGACCTATCAGAGTTACATGAATAATATTTTTCTTTTATCCATTTGTTTCATTTTATATCTTTTTATGTTTCATTTTATTTTGTTTTCTCCTTTAAATATGGTGGGTGTAAATCGTAAGAAATTATAAATTTAAAAATCACAAATAATCATGCTTAATGTATAAAAATAAACTACTATTTTTATTTATGAAAGATTAAGACGTAACATTTTTAACTGTAAAAAACGGAAATTAAAATTATTCCCATGAAAAATTAATTCCGTATGACAAAACTATATGTGAATCGTGTGACACATGTAAATCCTGTGAAATTAATAATTAATTAGCCAATAAATAAATTATTATTTAAAAAATTAGAAAAATTAATTTTATAATTTAGAAGAGTAAAAATATAAAAAATACGAATTTTGACGCTAATTTTAAAAATTTTGACATAAAATTGAGCTAACAGACCAAACCAAACGAACCAGGACTCAAGTAGGCCCAAGCCCATAATCTAATCCACGTTTAAAACTTTGATTCAACCTTTCCTCCCCTTTAAAAATTCAAAAATTTCACTGATTGAGAGGAGAAGAAGTAGATGAAACACAGTACCGTAACCCTTGTTTCCAATTTTAATTGCATGTAACTTTTAATTCGGAGTTCCGATTAACGAGCTGTCAGTGATCACGTGTTCGTCTCAAAATTTTTTTCAATTATATCTGAAGAAAGTGGTAAGAAATTTGCATTTATTGTTCAGTTATTCCTCTCCTAAATTTTGTGGATTTTGAGTTTAGGTATTGAGGAATTGAATGATTTTGATGGTTTAGATGAATTTTAGTAGCAGATAATCATTGGGTTTTGTCCAATTAATCCGTGGGTAAGATTGTGTTCTTGTTGATTTGAAGTTCAATTGGGCGGTTTGAAACGAAATCTGGGTGATTAAATTTGAGCAATTGACGTTTAGAAGCTTAGAGCTTGTGAAAGGAGAGATTTTTGAGGTGTTCTGAGTTTAAGGGGGAATCGGCCAAGGTATGGCTTTGGTTTCTCGTAGTTAATGTTTAATGTCACGTGAAAACTTAGGGTAGAAGACCTTAAGATAGGAATGAACTGAATGAATTATTGATGGATTGTGTATATGGTATGTGATGTGTGATTCAATATAATTTCGTAAACAGATTGCTATTGAAGTTGGTTGGTTTTTTGGAAAAAAATTAATATTGAAATTGTTTTGATTTTGAAATAATTTGATACTGAAAATGATTTGAATGACCGAGAGGTGTTTAGTTTGCTGGTTGGGATCCTTGAGGGGTGGCAAATTTTCGAGTTTTATAGGAGATGCTATCAAAAATTTTATGAAAATAGGAGGCTTCATTTGAAGTGGTTATTTAGAAAGATTTGGATTTTTAAAGATTTTATAATTTGATTTTGAGTTATTAAAAAATGGATTACGTTTCGAGTGTGTTTTATTTAGAAAAGAATGAATTGTGTTTTAAATATGAATTGTTGATGAACGAAATAAGAGGTGTGATAATAAAGAATGAAGGATGACGAGAATTGATTTTTAAGTCTAATTGTTAAATAAATATGAATGAATTATAATGATAATGAGATATGTGTGACCAGGTAAGAGGTGGTGGCGTTGTCCACTCGCTCCAGGTATATGTTGAGAAAGCCAAGTAAGAGGCAATAGCGTTGATCACTTGCTCCGGATAAGAGTTTGAGACTCTGGGTAAGATATAAGGGTTGAGTGATGTCGCCGCTGGCTCTGGGTTGAGAACTGTAACACCACCTGGGTAAGAGGCAATGGTGAAGTTGTCCCCTGCTCCGAGTATGCGGGTAAGATGGCATTGCGGCATTGTCCCACTTGCTCCGCGTTTGGTGTTCTGTCAAGGGTTAGCTACCAGATATGTTGGGTTTGGCTTTATAACTGGCAATGAGACTCATCGGTCATAGGACAGGCATACAACATGTGTATTTGTATGTTTTGCTTGAGTGTGTATTGTTTTGGTTTCTTAACTCTACTTACCTGCTACTTGTTCTACTTGTTGTAATTATACCTCTATCTATGTTTTTCTTACTTGAATTGTATGTGTATGCTTTTGAGAGACCCTCTCTTGGTGGAAGATTGAAAGAGGCTTGTTCTACGGGTGATTTGGAAGTTTAGAGTTGACAGAAGGTGCAGAGTTAAAATAGGATTATGATCCTTTAGTTAGATTACCGATATTATTGGTTTAAAATAAATTTTAAGATTAATATGAGTGTCGAAGTTCTAGGAATGTCTCTGACTTTTTATATTAACTATGCAGGAACCTTTACAATGCCGAGAATCCCCAGTTCTCATTCCATACATATTCCTGTTGTTTTTCAGATGCAAGTCGAGAGGCACCTCGTTGAGCATCTGGAGACCTTCCTTACAAGCGAAGAACTATCTTTTGGGTTATTATATTTTGCTTTAGGTTATGTATATATTTATATAGAATAATTCGCATGTATATAGAATCTTCGCATGTATATTTTGTATTTTGTTCCTCCTAGAGGTTGACTTGGAAAAACAGGTGTTTATTTTGGAGTTTGAGTTATATTTTAGCTTGTATATATATATGTAATTACATACTTTGGCTGGCCTTAGTTTTGCAGGTAGAGTTTGGACATTGATATCTATATTTTGGAATTTCAATTTGTATATTATGTTTTTAGCCTTCTTTTGATCTTACATATCCATTTTACGATTATCCATGCGAGTGTGATACGATTTTTTTGTTTCGCTTTTGTTTAGCTTATTCTCCAAGACACTTAGATATGAACTCTTTTAACTATATTTATATACATATTTTACTTTTAGATATCGTAATACCTCGCCATCTCTACTTTACGACTTAAGCGTAAGGTTATGTGTAATAGAGTGTTGCAACACAAACTAAATATATTCTTAGTTTTAAATTTAAATCTTTCAAATTTATTAATCATATCACAATAATTTAAAATAAAATTAATTAAGATTCCATTCAAAATTAAAATTTAAATTTAAAAATAAAATTAATTATTTTTTATTGTCATTTAATATTTTTAATTATCGTACTATAATTATATTCTTGAAACCGCTTCACTAGAAAGAATGAAATGAACTTTTGGTTAGATGGACCGAAAGGAGAGGGCTAACTCGCCTACCTCCTCTAGTTTTTGAAATTGCATTTTCTTTCGGAAACAAAGCTTCTCTCTATATGTTTTGTATTTTACTTTTAACTTTTTGAATTCATTCGATTCTTTGCCTTCTTTTCAACTTTTATGTGCTTCCCAACTTCACTATAATAAAAATAATTTTAATGACAAATTTTTAGTTACAATAATATAATGAATATTATATTTTTTATTTAATTTATGTTTTTGTTGTTATTATAATATGTTATAATGGCAATTATATTTTTGTAGTAATTGAAAAAATTTTTATTAGTAATT
>NC_029785.2:2241948-2242836 GCF_000816755.2 Arachis ipaensis
ATTTTTAATTTTTATTACTAATAAAAATAAAATAAATAATTACTAAAAATAATTTTTTTAGCAATGACTAGATTAATAAAGTGATAAAATGAAAAATAACAAATAATGTTAGTCATTCCTTCATTTCGAGTACGAAAACAAATTAAGAATAATTAGTGGAAATAAGTATTATGAATCACTATTAATGTATATATCATGAATATCCATTAGTTACATAATCAATAATGTATTAATGATATTTGGTAACCCATTCATAAAATAAAAACTACAAAAAAAAAAAACAATTTTAATTTTTTATTAAAATAAAATAATGAGAGTTAAACACACAACTTTAAACTTAAATGAGTTACTTAAAAGTTAAAACTAAATTGCTAAATTATACACAAGGACAATTGTTTAGCAATCACTATATGCAATATTAATGATTCATTAGAAAATTCAAGTTATTGATAAAATTATAAATTAATTCAATTATAGATGTATTTTAGCATGTAATGCAATATGACATTTATTTGGTAACGAAATTTAGAAAAAAGAACTATTTATTATTAGACTTTCATTTTATTTAAGGAATATTCAGTTCATAGTTTATATTACAGGGAATTTTCTTATATGCTAGATATTATTAAAAAGACAAAATATCACAAATTTATGTTTTTAAGCCAAATGAAAGGTCATATTCTCATATTTAAAATACTTATGTTGAGTTTTTAACCAAATTTATTTAGAAAGAAGATATTTTGTAATTGAAATTTAAAGTTGACTCATGTGCTTGCAAATAATGATAAATTTATAGTAAAATTTATTAATAATTATAATATTTTATATCATATCTCTAATAATTATTTTGATTTCTTCTATATCTCTATGAATATTATATATATTTTA
>NC_029785.2:2243192-2247335 GCF_000816755.2 Arachis ipaensis
GAAGCATATTTCAAACATAATATATTTATGAGTAATACCCCAAATAGGTCCTCAAGAAATTCACAGTCGGACAGATTTGTTCCCAATAAAATTTAACTAAAATTTTGACCCTGACGTTTTTAGTTATATACCAGATACGTCCATATGGCAGTTTGACCCGGTTAGGATGTCTTATATGGAGGTTAACGGGTTGACGTGTCAGGTTAACTATCACGTGTTACCTCCAGGACAACAATTTAGTCTCCATCCAAGTTGGACAAAACGACGTCATATTGGATCATGAGGCAAACGGCGTCGTTTCTTGGAGGACAAATTCGTCCCCACCATAAAAGGCAAAGTTGCGAAACGACAACGTTTTAAATGGGGGACCTATCTGACTGTTCCAGGGGACTTATCTGCCTGATGATTATGCTTCTATAGGGACCTATTTGTCTGATAACCTAATGTTTGGGGACCTATCTGACCTATAATTTGTGACATTACCCTCAAATATATTCATTGTCTTTTTTTGGTTTCATTAAAAACACAAGCTGATGTATCTAAACTTGGTAGCTTGCAAAATTCTAATCCTCCCTCTCATAATACTCAAATTAAAGATTCTTCTTCACATGTCACAAAAAATGTCTTAGACAATTCTAAGGTATGCAAATTTTGAATGACTTAATGCGTATGTTGAAATTTGTATGAAACATCTTCATAATAATTTTGTTAATTCCATGCTCAGCAACCTTTTAACCGTCCAAAACAAATAGTAATTGGGGCAAAGACTCAGAAGAGTGTTAGTGCTAAGGCCATGACAGCTGCAACCAGTGACACAGCATCTAGATTGTTCACCCTTATTCTAATACTGGGATTGAAGCAGTCTACGAAGAAATGATGCTTTTAAGGATTCCAACACCATATTTTGTTACGTTGGAGGAAATAGATCTTTTGTTGTTTAGGTTGGTTTGGTTTAGTCTATATTGAAGAAAATAAATCTTCTTTTGTAAGATTTGGTTTATGTTGCTACTGAATTTAGCTACTTGTTTGGTTACAATATTTTGATTATCAGTTATGTAACCATTTTAATAAATGGATGAAACAAACCAAAAGCAATGTGTTTCTTTTATACTATTTCACCACAATTGATTTCATGCATATCCATCTAAACATAATGAGCCATTTCAATCTAACAATTTGATAATCAACACGGATTAAAACTTGGCTAAACAACCACTACATACATACAAAACACAACTACAACTACCAATGCAATTATTATACCCCTAAACACTTAAACAAAGCAAAAACAGTATGCTTCTTCACAACTTGGCTATCCTCATTTTTCTTCAATAACAGATCCTCCATCTGCTTCACTCTCTCCTTCAAGCCATCGTTCAACATACGCATTAAGTCATTCAAAATTAGCATACCTTAGAATTGCCTGAGATATTTTTTGTGACATGTGAAGGAGAATCTTTAATTTAAGTGTCATGAGAGAGAGGATTAGAATTTTGCTTTGTAGAGCACTCCGCGGTGAACGCGTGGCCGCAAACGGAGTGGCAATCGGAGCTCTAGATCAAAAGTTATGGTGGTTTGAAGATCAAGTGAGAGAAGGAAGTTGAGAGAGTGTTCTTCCCCCTTCCATCTCAATTTTCAGCGTGTTTTGGTGTTGTGTGAGGAGAGAGAGTGCTGAAAACTAGGGTTTTGGTTTAGTTATGTTGGGCCAAGGGCCCACTTTGGGTCCGGTTGGTCCGGTTTGGCCCATTCGGTCCAATCTTGGTCCGATTTCTATAAAATTGGTACCGAAATTCTCGTCTCAATTTCCTCTATCACATTTAGCTATAAAAATAACATTTTTGGCTTTCTAGAATAAATTCTCATTTATGGGTTAATTAACCATTAATTAACCGGGTCTTACAGCAAGCTACCAGGTCTAGATACATTAGCCTGTGTTTTCAATGAAACCAAAAAAGAGCAATGAATATATTTGAGGGTAATGTCACCAATTATAGGTCAGATAGGTCCCCAAACATTAGGTTATCAGACAAATAAATTCCTATAGAAGCATAATCATCAAGCGGATAGGTCCCCTCGAACAGGTAGATAGGTCCCCCATTTAAAATGTTGCTGTTTCGCAACTCTGCCTTCCATGGTGGGGACGAATTTGTCCTCCACGAAACGACGTCGTTCGCCTCATGACCCAATACGATGTCATTTTATCCAACTTGGATAGGGACTAAATTGTCCTGGAGGTGACACGTGGCAGTTAACCTGATACGTCAACCCGTTAACCTTTACGTAGAACGTCCTTACCGGGTCAAAATGTCATAGAGACATATCTGGTGTACAACTAAAAAAGTCAAGGTCAAAATTTTAGTTAAATTTTATTAAGAGACAAATCTGTTCTACCATAAATTTCTTGGGGACCTATTTGAAATATTACTCTATATTTATTAAAGAGATATGATGATGTATAGTTATGAGCCAATTATACTCTCATATATACAACAAAATACATTCTTTTCAAATCTCATAGTTTTAACATATATATGAAGAAATTAGTAATAGTTTAATTAACCAAATATTAAACTAAATTTATTAAAGTTGAAATAAAATGAACTAAAAGTCTTGGAAAATAAAATTTTTTAGCCAAAAATTACCAAATTTATTATTTTTTATTTCATTTAATATATTTTATAATAAATAAATATTAATAAAATAAATTTTGGCTGTTTTTTTTTTCTAACATTACCATAAAATGAATAACTCTAAAAATACATATATCTTAACGCAAGAAAGATTTGAATTATTTAACAAAAGAATAATAGAAATAAATGAACCGAGTATGAATGATTGGAATATTTTTAACATAACAATATATTATGATAGAAACAGTTTAATTAAGCTCTTTTTAAAAAAAAAGTTTAAACAATAAATATTTATATTAAAAGTAACTTATAAATAAGTTATTTTGCGTTTGATTTTTTAGTTATACAAAAAAGTACTTATTTTTAAAAAAATGTAATAAAAAAAATTTTATTATAAGAGAAGTTATTTTTTTTAATTTCTCCATAAACACTTAAATAGTTTCTTAGAAAGCAACAATTTAGTTTTAAAAATTATACTAGACATTAGTACTACTACTTTTTATAGATGAGAAGCTCAAAAAAATTAACTTTTAAAACTTTTCAAAACGGATCCTAAATTATCAAATAACAATAATAATAGTAATAATATTAACATGAGAATTTATTTTAGTTTGGCATATTCCAGAAAGAAATTAATGCATTCTAAACAAAATGAAAATATGTTTCTAACTTTTCTTCAATGTTGGATATTTTAAATATATACTTTACTATTTTGCTTTCATTTGGATTCTTGAAAAATTATTTTACTAGGCAAGGATAACATGGTGGTCAACCTAAATTAATTTCTTGGATATTTGTAGTTATATTTAATATATTTATATTTAGAGTATTTAATATTATAAATTACAAGGAGTAATGTTATTGGTAATAGCAACAAAGGTGAAAGGAGTACTGGAGTCAAAAATATTAGGACAAGGCCTAAGGTGCACCCAACACAACATGGCAACTCACCTCTTGGTGAGAAAGATAATGAGGCACAAATAAAGTTTGAGGGTGACCCTTTTGTTGGAGTATTTCATGAAGAAATTCCTGCTTACAACGAGTCTAATGAGAAAATTTTATTTAATTATGAATCTGAGTACCTTCACATTCCTATTATGCTACGATAAACTTTAACAAAAATGTTTGGTAACCAAAGAAAATTAGTTAAAAACAACTCACTTACCTTATTTAATATTCATTAATTGTTGCGACAATTAATGAATGCTAAATAAGGTAAGTTCTGATCTGGCTATTTTTTTTGTCTCCCTAGCATTTTCGTTAAATTTAATAATTAAAAGTTATATAATATGGAAAACAGAAATATTTGGTAACTAAAGAAAATCGGGCAAAAACAGCCCTAACTTACTTTATTTAGTATTCATTAATTGTTGCGATAATTAATGAATGCTAAATAAGATAAATTCTGGCTGTTTTTTTATCTCCCTAATATTACCGTAAATTTAATTTTTAAAGATAAATTATATTCATTTATTATATAAATTTACAAAATTATAAATTGAATTGACCATTT
>NC_029785.2:2248151-2251848 GCF_000816755.2 Arachis ipaensis
TCGGCACGTTCATAAGCTGATGTGCACCCCTATATATACTTAGTAATAAGTTAAGGTGTCTACCACATACTGCTTTCTTTTATTTTTCTTTTTATACAAAATACTCTCTATCTCTTTTTAGCAAAAATATATTTCAACTAAAAGATGGCTTTCAAGAATGCTCTTTTGATCCTTGCAATTTTAGCCGTGATTGTTCTAATCCCTTCCGAGATTCTAGCTCGGGACTTACCAGCAACAGGATGTACCCCAGGAACAGGTTTGTTTTAGCATTTATAAATACAATTTCGCTATGTTACCAACAATATTTCTGCCAACTTCTGCCAACTCTTATTTATGACTATATTTAATGGAAATGTCTTTATGGATGTGTCTAATAAAAATGTCTTTTTTATGGCTGTATCTAATAGAAGTGTCTTTATAGATGTATTTTCTGGATGTGTTTCTTTATACATGTGTTTAAAATATAATAATTAATTATTGTTGGTAATAAGTTGGCAGATAGTATATTGGTATCCTATACTTTTCCTTATAAATAAGACATAAAAAACATTGTTTATAAAAGGCTTTTACTTATTAACTCTAAATTCCCCTTTTTGAATTATGTTCAAAAGTGAAGAAAAACATGTATTTCATTATTTCATTATCAAGTATCTATATTTATAACATATGATATTTTCTTTTCAAGTATGATTGTATTTCTCATGTTATAAATTACAAATTATAATTCAACATGTTTCCAAACTTCCATATTCCTAAAAATGTATTATTGTCTGCTTGCAGTTTATAAAATAGAAGGAATACGTCAAATTGCTGGACCAGTTGGGTTAGGAAAAGATGGTAATGACTTGGATGGTGGAAACTACGACATTCAATGTCGCAATCTTTGTTGTGTGCTGGGATACACTGTATGTTGCTAATAGCATACAAGTGAAAGACGTTAATTTGTTACATCTTTGCTATGTTAAATCTTGAAACTAGTATATGAGAATAAAGGAATAAAATGTATACCATAAGCCTACACTTTAATTTGGCATACCATAGGTTGAATAATAATCAATAGCTATATACATAGCTTGCAAAAATTTTGTAACTGGACCTATCAGAGTTGCATAAATAATATTTTTCTTTTATCCAATTTGTTTCATTTTACATTTTTTTATGTTTCATTTTTTTTCTCTTTTAAATATGGTAGGTACTGTGAATCGTAAAAAATTATATATTTCACTACAAGAAACACTATTAAAATCGACAAAAAAATCGACGGTAAAATCGACGGCACGATGTGTCGCTTTTAAACGTGTCAATTTTTCAAAAATATAATACAATTGATAGCGTGGCAAACCGTCCATAAATTTTAAATAAAATCAACAACTTTTTCGTAAATAATATGAGTTTAAGATTTTTACCCATTTAGTAAAAGCGACAAATTTGCCGTCGATAATATTATATAAAATCGACACACTGTCTGTCAATATTTGATTCATTAAAATTGACAAAGTAGCCATCGTTTAGTTATTATCGACAAGCTCTCCGTACATTTTTTATTATTTTTTTTTGTCTATTTTAAAATTAAAAAGCGACAATGATGCCGTCGATTTTAATAGCATATTTTTTATTTTTTTTAAAAATAATAGACAATTAATGCAAATAAACTTTTAAATATAGAAATAAAATTTATACTAAATATTAGATAACGAGGCAAATAAATTTTTAAATACAAAATAAAATTTATACTAAATATTAGATAATAAACTTACAAACTTATCAAAATAATAATAAATAATCTTCTAACTTAAATATTCAAGACAAGATAAATAACTAAATTCAGACTTATATTCGTCTAAATTGCAATCCGCTAACAATACAAAATATTCGAAACAAAATAAATAACCCTACTCTTACTCATCTAAATAGTCCTCGTCTGGATCATCAAAAATTCGAGATAGTTAAAATCCTCCTCTAACCTGCAGGTTTAAGACACTCTGCAACTTCTGGAAGAAAGTGAAGCTCATCATTTGTATTGCTTGCTTCATCATTATCACCTGAATAAAGATAGTATTATTCCTTTCTTGTATAAAATAAAATCAACTCTAGGATTTGATTAAATGAAATCAAGTATATTTTTTTCAACTTGATAATAGTTGTTCATACATTGCTGAAGCATTAAATGAGTTACTCTATTTTTTATTAAATGTCTTCAGCTAGCTATCGAGTAAACATGTCACGTCAAAACTTCAATAAAAATTATCACATCATGAAATATTACCTAGTTCTGTAGTTTCACTAGGAGAACCTTGTCCATTCAATCAAGCAAAATGCTAAGATATTTATACATGTTACGTGAGAACGAGCAAAAAATATAACAAAAACTTACTCATGACTACTATTCTAAGCCAATATTTTTTCATCAATAATTTTATAAATATCTAAAATGAATTTGTTTCAACACTTACATATACTAACTAGGGTCCAAAAGGCACTACAAAGAAAATGAAAAATAGCGGCGGTTCTTGGAGTGATTTGTGGCGGTTTTAAACCGCTGCAAAACAGGATTCCAGCGGTTTGTTAAGCGTCGCTTATTAGGGGGTGGTTATATGATTTTGCGGCGGTTCTCAGGAACCGCTGGCACAACCGTCGCAAAACCGAGAAATAGCGTCGCAATGTTTAGCAGCGGTTTCTGGAAAACAGTGTCATTCCAAACAACTCAAATGCTTATACCATAATTTATTCCCACGTCTAAACATTTTGCAATAGAAAATCATACATGCTTAAATATGGTGCTAGTTCCAGATCCTTGACGACTTTTGAACTTTCTTCTGCTCTAGATAATTGGGAATTGTAGTATAATTACTAGTCTCATCTCTTTGCCCATGCGGCTATCCATGGGAAAATGAAGAGAAAATAAGGCACAAACAAATCTTGTTGATGCCTGTTAAAGAAAAAATAAACACCTTTATTAATATTATACATTCTTAAATGACTTTATGATGTTTGAATCTAGAAATGTTCAGTAAATACCTTCTCTCAAATGTTCAAAACAAAAATCAGACCTTGGTTTTGGAAACTGTGCAACAATGTGCATGGAGATAGAGAAAGATCCAGTGAAAATAGAGGAAGATAATAAAATTGAACAACACACTATAAAGTGTTGAAATAATAGCTATAGTTGATAGATACAATATGTAACATGAACTTTATATTGCTGCTGTGTGGATTCAAATATAGTCACAATATTATATACATTCAATGATCATATAATAAAGTGCATTATTTCCTTAACTTTTTCATTAGCAAACAATTATTTTTAGTGGAATTTATAAAAAAATACCAAATAATTACTCAACTATTGATAGAATGTGACCAAGAGAGTGTATAAGCAGAGAAGCATAGAAACGAATTGAAGAGTATAATATGTGAATTGGAAAATTTGTTTCATAAATATTGTTAGAAAACTAAAATTTTCATTAGTTACATGCCCTTCAAAATTCTCAACTGTTGGAAAATTTGTTCCATAATAAGCACTGTTGAAAAACACAAATAGTCATGTTCAATATATAATAAGCTAAATAGATATGCTAAGTTCGATAGATGTGGATTGTGTCACACAAAGTTATGTATATTACTAATTTTAAATTTGAATCTTTTAAATTTTATGAACTATATCACAATAATTTAAAATAGAATTAGTTAAGATTTC
>NC_029785.2:2251861-2252717 GCF_000816755.2 Arachis ipaensis
ATTCTCATATAATATTTTTAATCATCATATTATTATTATATTTTTGGGATTGTCTCACTAGACAGGATGAGACCCGGCGAAAAGGGCTAGCTCACTTGCCTCCCCTAGTTTTCGAAAATGCATTTTCTTTTATAAAACAATGCTTCTCTCTATGTTTTTCATTTTACTTTTAACTTTTTTATTTATTCGATTCTTTGCCTTCTTTTCAACTTTGATGTTCTTCCCAATGCACTACAATAAAAATAATTTTAGAATTCCGCTAGAGAGCCAATAGAATATTTGTACAATGTATACAATGGGCTATGAGTTAAAAAATGAACATCATTGATTTTGGGGTTCACCAAGGATCGAACTTTTGATCTTTCAGATCTAGAGCTTTGAAACTATGTCATGATACCACCCATCCCAAAAGTTTAATCTAATAGGAAAAGGTAACACTAATGGTTATATCTCTAATACTGAATCGGACATCTCTAAACCTCTATTGTACACATTGTACAGATATTCCATTGGTTCCCTATACTTCCTCATAATTTTAATGGCAAATTTTTAATTAGTTGCAATAACAATAAATGTTATACACTACAAGAAAATCATCGAATACTATCAAATTTATCGATAAATTTATCAAAAAAATTCGTCGGATTTAGCGGTAGAATAAATTTGACAGTATAAATTTCACTGGAAACTGTTTATTAGCGGATTTTTTATTTGCCGCTAATTACCGGCAGATATAAACTTTTAATTGCGAAATTCTAGAGCTTGTTACCGTCGAATTTTTTTCCGGTAAATCCGACGGTAATATATTATTTATTATTAATAATTAAATTAATAGTTACCGGTGAATTTAACCCAC
>NC_029785.2:2253503-2257749 GCF_000816755.2 Arachis ipaensis
AATTAAGCAAGAAAATCAAATTTGAACTGCACCAAATTTTCAATTACAAAAATTTAACAAAATTAAATCAGAAATCGAAAGAACAATACTATGAGCATTAAAGATTAAGCTATACTAATACTACTACATTACATAAAGAATCAACCATACTAAACTATTTATGATATTAATAATTACCTAATTTATCATCGACAATATCAATCATACATTGTCATAAATTAAGCCAATACAATAGCCAAATCAAACACCAATTCATAACCAATAAAAATTTCATTATCAACTATCATCAATATTAATCATTTGAGACAATTCTAAAAGTTGAAAAGTAAATAAGTTTTTTTAGTTACCCAAAATTTAGTCCTTGTTTTTCAATCAAGTTTGATGGAACTTGACCTGTCAAGTTGTTGTTTTGTAGAAATCTGCAACAAGCAAAGCAAAGAGAGTTCAATAAAAAAATAACAAAGAAAGAAAAGATAAAAGAACTACAGGAACACTAAATTAATAATCAATAGTAAGTAGTAGATAAAATAATGTGCAACCTATGTAAGAGTTACTTGAAAGAGAATGAATTATTATATATACCCATTCATATTATCAACTTCTGGCTGGACATCTTCTAGCTTTATAGGTTCATTGTAAATCATTCTAATCATGGTAGAAAATAAGATGTGCCAACAAATACACACATATAACACAGCAAACCACAAGCATATATAGTGTGAACTAACCACAACATAAAACTAACATTAAGGCCACTGAAACTCAAAATTCTAACAAATAATTTGCATCAAATACTCAAGCAATAATAACAGTACCATCATTTGTATAAATTTTAGAACAATTATTATCTAAATACCCAAGCACTGAAATAGATAATCTTTCCAATCCAAAATTCTTTAACATTCTATAATGAATGATATCTAAATATGAGAGACGGATTCAATTTGAAAAAAAATATAAATTACAAAACAGTCACAGTATGATAAAAATTGTGGAAGGAGCAATGAAGAATTTACTTTCACCACAAAGAGATTTCTTGATAGTGATGTGAAGAACCTTAGTGGGCATCCTCACGAGTCCCTTCACCCTGAGGCGCTTGTCTTTGACAGAAGCACAGACAGAGGAGCCGAGCAGGACAACCAGGAGCGGCAGAAATAGAAAGGGATTCGGCGGCAACTGAAGCAGCCGCAGGCAAAGAAACCAGAGGCAGAGGTAGAATTGGATGGTGGTTCAAAAAAGGAGTTAGGGCAAAAAAGAGTTAACATTTTTTATTAAAATAAAATGAAAACAAGATGGAATAGGGAGAGGGATGAGGGCAACCTACCTGGACGACGAAGGAGAGACACAACTCCAGCGACAGAGGGAGCGACAGTGGCAACTCTTCCAACGGTGGCGGAGACAGAATGAGCAACTCCGTTTGAGGCAACGAAACACAATATAGGCGACTTGACACAAACTTTGGAGGAGAATGGAGGTGGGCAGCATTGGCGGAGGGGCTGCCGGAGGTAGTTGCAGGGGAGAGAGAAGAGAGAGGAGAATTGGAGGGGGAGGGGGGAAGAGTGTTCTTGAAAGTGAGGGGAGAGGGCCGCGCATTTTGGATTTATATCATGTTTCCCGTCAGATTTACTGACGGATAAATCCGACGGCAATACATTGCGTATGACCAAAACACGTTCCATTAATTGAGCTTTACCTGAGGATTTGGTAATTCTGACGGTAATGCTCGCGCCAATTTTTTTCCCTCCAAATATTACTGACAGATTTATCATCAAAAAATCTAATACGACGGTAACTTTTTTACTTGACGAATTTATTCCATATCCGCTGGTAAACCTGCCACTAACGTCCAACGCTAATTCCAACAGTATTCAATATTTTTCTCGTAGTAATATTTCTTATTTAGCTTATGTATTTGTTGTTATTACAATATGTTATAATGGTAATTATATTTTTTGGTGGTAATTAAAAAGATCTTTATCAGTAATTATATAATTACCGCTAAAATCTTTTTAATTATAAAATATAAGATGATTAATATTTGATTACTGATAAATATATTAACGGTTATTTTTATTATTGTTAAAAATAAAATAAATGTTGGGAATAATACACCATTCCCTCTTGAGAAAATACCTTTCACAGAGAAATAAAATAGACACAATCACAACACAAGAATTTAACGTGGAAACTCCAATTACCGGAGAAAAAATCACGGCCGTTGTCAAATGACAACCAGAGAATATCACTATGTGAAAATTGTTGCAACACATAGACTTCTTTCTCTCTAACACCGGCACCCCAGTACACCCACACTCTCTCAAAGCAAATATCTAACTACACCTCACAACACTCTCTAATCAAAGAGTATAGAGGAAAAGAAAAATCAGATACAAGCTTAAAGTGTTTCTGACTGGTGCAAAAACAAATGGAGAACTTAGCCTCATATTTATAGCATAGGCCACCCACTCCATTTGCTATCCTAAGCAATGTGGGACTAATTCAACCAAATCCTAACAATAAATAACTGGTAAAAATAATTTTTCTAGTCGTATATGTTCATAAAATCATATTCGAAGAAGGGATATATAGATGTAGGGAGGGACATATCTGAATAATCAACATCTTTAATTTATGATAGTAGAACAACGAAAAATATATCATTTATAGAATTACAGTGACCATATTAATAAGGTGATAAAATGTAATAAAATAAAGATGAATCCCTATTAAATTTATAATTTTTATAATATAAAAATTTTATTATTTTTTACGAATAATTAAACTCTCACTTTTTTTTAGTTTAGAGGAGTTTGATTTAAAAGAAAATAGTACCCAATAAAAATGAGTCCAAGAACAATACAAATTATATATATTTAAAAAAAACATGAGTTAATAGTTAAATTAGTTCTCTTGAAAGATAAGGCATTCTTTAAATTTGTTATTGAAAATTTTTTTCAATTAAATTGGTCCTTCAAAAGATTACGAATTGAATTAATCATATTTGTCCTTTAGTTACTTCACTTACAATTTTCGTCAACGATTGATGATATAAAATGTTAACTGATAGCATACATGACATATAACATATTCAATTAGACGTTGACTAAATATGTTTACGAAAATCTATCAATTTAGTTATTAGGTCATATTAGGAATAAGATTTTTATAATTGGAAAAAATAACTAAATTAATAATTTTTATAAACATATTTGGTCAATATCCAATTAGACATACCAAGTATTATATATATGTTATCAATTAACGTTTTACAACATCAATCTTTGAAGAAAATTATTAACGGAATGACTGAAGGACAAATATAATTAATTCGTAATTTTTGAAGAACTAATTTGATTGATAAAATATTTCAAGATTGAATTTGAAAAACATCTTATTTTTTAGAGATTAATTTGACTATTAACTGAAAAAAATTATAATACCCGATACATTGAATATAGAGTAAAGTATTGTTTTTGTCCCCAACGTTTGTGGTAAATCCTATTTGTGTCCCTAACGTTTAAATCGTCCCATTTGTATTCCTAACGTTTGTAAAAGTGATTCAATGTTATCCTGCTGTTAATTACACATCATGAGCGCTTTAGTTTGAGTTTTAAAAATCTCTTCTTGAAGTTAGAATACAAATGTCTAGGATAGAATCGACGATCTACTCCGAAAAATAGCTCATCAAATGTTGAAACTAATTCCTACAACATTTACATAATTCACTTTTCTAGGGACATAACTGAATCTAAACACAAATAGTGGGTATAATATTAAAATCAAATACATCCAAGTGAGACCTAATTGAGAAGGAATACATCCAAGTGAGAATAATTGAAAACTATAATCTGATTTGTTAGTATAATTGATAGTAGGATAACATTGAATCACTTTTATAAACGTTAAGGATACAAATAGGACGATTTAAACGTTAGGGACACAAATAGAACTTAACCCAAACGTTTGGAGACAAAAACGATACTTTACTCTCAAATATATTATGTATCATCGTATATTAGTGTCTTGTTCTCCAAGTTATATTCGATGGCAACATTTTAATTAGATGCAACGAAGAATAACCATGAGTGAATTTTTTTTCCATTGGTTAGACATATTTAAAGGAATTTAATTACATTAGTGAATGACGTAAACATGCAATAAAAAACGTAAGTGCGAATTTAATTTTAATGCACTATTAATATAAAATAGTTTTATATATATTTAATTACGTAATGTCATACCAATA
>NC_029785.2:2257802-2259794 GCF_000816755.2 Arachis ipaensis
TTTCAGTTTTCCAAAGTTCAAACTGAAAATTGTTAAATCTTTTTGAGAGACTAAATAACTTATATTATGTATAATCTTTTAAATACTATCTTTTAAATACTATTTTAAGTGTTAACTCACTAAACTAGACACCCAAAAAAGAAAAAAAAAACTCACTAAACTAACTCCAATTGGGCTGATTATCGTGTAATCTAACCAAACAAAACATCCGAATTGTGTTAACATTTTTTAGTAGTACTAGTAATACAAATTTAACTTGAGAATACTTACACAACACATCGTGCGTGAATCTCATAATTGCGACCTATCTTGTCCCATATTTGCTCCATACGTTCTTATTACCTCGTAGCTTGTCCGATCCATGGGCCAATATCCCTCTTATTTATTAATTATTACTATTTATTTTGAGGGAAAAAAAATATTATACACCTCATAGTTCTAGGAATCCTATGCTTCTTCCCTCTTAATTTAAGTTGTAGTGGTACATTCTATTCTATATAGCTTGATTTAGGTGCATGCACGTGACATTGTAGGCAAGCCCTCGCTTTATACCATACTTTCTTGAAGCTTATATTCCACATTTATTTAGAATAAGGTTTAAAAAAATATATGTTATCAAATTATTAATGTTTAATTACAATAATTCAATAATAATTTTAATTCGTGCACAGTGAATAAAGCCTGTTAATAATAATGCAAGTCTGATTGAAATATAGCGGCAGTTCGAGAAAAACCGCCGCTAAATATTGTCCTGATTGCAGTCTCGACCAATAACTGCCGCTATATGTGCCGCAGGTTGCTGTTTTGCAGTGGTTTTATAAAACCGTCGTAAAATTTTTACCGCTATCTGCTGGAATTGTTGTAGTGCCACCTCGATACGAATTTAAATTTTCTAAAATAAAAATTTTCATACAATAATAAAGTAGGAATTAATTACTATTAAATTTGTAATTTCTATAAAGTATTAAAATGTATGTTTTATTATCTTAGTTAAAAATAGTTAACTTCTTACTTTATTATTTTGTCAACTTTTTTAATTTAGAGAATCTTAATCTTTGATACTACTCGTAAATATGTTATTCGTTCTATACTTCTATTCAAAGAAAATAATAAATATTTGAATTCTTACATTTACAGCTTTCTCAATTGTAATACTACTCATACAGAAAATAAAATTAGATGGTTATTACATTACGCCACTAGAGATTAAATTAAAAAAAAATGTATGCATATGTTATATTTAACAACTAATAAGTTAATATATATTTTGGAAAGAAATATATGCTTTAGGCTTAGGTAATTTTTTAGGTAATTTTGTAAAATAAAAGAAAAGTAGTTCTGAAGTATTATACTTACTTTGCAATTAAAAATAAATTATATATTTGAATTTCGATTTGTGTATGCAGTAACTAATTAACTAATAATAAACTCTTAAATAGAGTTTTAATTCTCAATGAATCAGTCATTGACATGTCAAATTATTAGAATATCGTAAAAAAAAAAATAAATTATACATTTTGATGACTATACCGAATAGAGACTTTTTTATTATTCTTTTTTTTAATGTATACCTTAAATATCAGCTAGCTAGAATGTAACAATATTTAATTTCTTCATTCAAACACACATAAACTCATAAAATAGAAAAGATGCACAAAGTTTGGCTTATATATTCCCTAGGAATGAAAGCTATGATGATTCCCATTTAAAAATAGTTGTTCTGGTAGGTGGGTTGAGGTAAGACAAAAATGGGGAGTGTGACAGTTGGTTTTAGAAAAACAAATGGTATAACATTAATATACGTGCCACATTTTCTTACAAATTGTAAGCAAGTTGATAGATTATAGAAATCAATAATAGCGGTTACTAAGCTGTCAAAATTAATACCAATCTCATCATACCGAATAAATAAGAGAAAATGACCTTTTTTTCTGCAAAATATTTAAATGATTTTTTTATTTATAAAATATATACTCTCTTCTTTTATAACAT
>NC_029785.2:2259885-2262141 GCF_000816755.2 Arachis ipaensis
ATATTGTTAAATTTGAAGAATTAATAACAAATTAATTGATAATGAACAAACATTATTATTAAAGTTAAAAGTCCAATTATATATTAATATATGTGATTAGAATTTTTTTTTTTATTAAGATGACTATAAGGCTAAAATAATTCAAAAGAAAAGGATTACAAAGGATGGGGATATGAGATTCCACAACTATCAGCAAAGAGATGCATTGAGATTTTTTCAGGGGTTCTTCAAAAAACATACTTTTTTCTTCATCATCCAATATCAGGTTAGCTAATCTATCCGCTACCTGATTAGTCTCTCTGAACACATGTTGAAACTTCACTCTCCAACTATTATTTATCATAGCCCGTATTCTTCGTAGAGGATGAAAAAGAGTTGGATGATGCATGGGAGAGTTTTTTATAAGCTTGATCGCTCCTTGAGAATATGATTTTATTATTAAAAATTTGATTCCTTTACTCCAAACAATTTTCAACCCCACTTTTATATGGTTAATTTCAGCTTCTATGACCTTTGTATTATCTAATCTTCTAGCAAATTCTCACACCTAACCACCATTTTCGTTCCTTAGAACTCCAGCACAACTCGCTGGCCCCGAATTTTCTCTGAAGGTCCCATCAGTGTTTAGTTTGTACCAATTCTCCAGGAGAATTTTTCTTTAAGTTTGTTTAATGTGCAAAAACTAGTGGCAATCAAAACTGGCCTAATAACAAACCTAAAGTTCGTAAGTTCTCTCTCATGGATTCAAAGAAATAGTTGTTAATCACAAATCATACGAATACTTCTTATCAGAATAAAAAACCAAGCTTAAGACCAAGTAATGATACAAACTCAATTTCACATCATTAATTTGTTTATGGTCTATGAAATTGATAGCTAACTAAGATTGATTGTTTCACTTCCATCTGAACTAAACTCAAATCAACCGAATCAGTCTTTTCTCTTCTCTCTTCTCTTTCACCCACATGATTACTTTCAAGAGTAAGCAAGAAAATGTAGGTCTGATTAGGGCTCAAATTAAGAAGGAAAAGTGGTTACCAAAATCAAGAAACAAAGGAAAAGAAGAAGAAAGTCAGAAGTTAGGGTACCAAAAAGCAACGATCAAATCCAAGGTTATTCAGAAGATTATTTCTATCTTTGTGCTTCCTAAATTGCTTGTTAAAATGCTTTCCTCCCTCAAGCACCGAACTGAAAAGTTGAAGAAAATGAAGGTTATAAAGCTCTGTTGTGTATCAACGGTCAAGAATCAAACTTGGAGTCAAAGTTTTGATATACGGCTTGGATCCTTCAAGAAATTTAAAAAAGAATGAAAGAAAAGATGGTAGGTATGGATACATGTATGGTTCAATCAATGCTGCTATTCTATCTCTCTTCTGCGCCGCTAATACTGTTGATATTCGGAAGAAGAAGTCAAAAGTGATGGAGTCAAGTATCAAGTTTTTGAAGTTTTACTCCTCTATTAAAGGGATAAACGGCCAGAGATTGATTCAAGGAGTGAGAGCACGAAGTTTAAGTTTCCGTAGCTTACAAAACTATACCTTCTTCTCCTTCATGGTTCTTTATTGAATATTCTGCTTTTTCAATTTTATCTTTCTCTATTTCAATAGAAAAAGACATTAAAGTGATAAATTAAGAAAAAGCTATTGAGAGAAAAGGCAAAGAGAGTTAGAATTGGAGAAAAGCCAAATGTTTATTTCAAAAATTCTTTGTACATTTTTCTATTTTATAATCATGATCTTGAGAAAATTTTCTTACTAAGTTGGGTGAGTACTTAGTAGTTGAAAATCTAGGGGGTGAACCTAATCAAATCTAGCTTGGGTAGAAGCTGAGTTTGTCATAGATAGGATTGGGTTGAATCCTAAGAAAATTAGTGTTTAAAAACTTTGAAAAATAGTAAAAATTCTATCATAGTTGTGAAGGAGACTGGATGTAGGTCACATCGCACATGGTGGCTGAACTAGGATAGATATATGGATGTGTCATTCTTCCTTCTTTGTTCTAATTCTGGTTTTATTCTCTAAGAGACAAAATAAAATTGTCTCCTGCTTATTCTATCTAGCAAGACGTCACAGCAACTCTACTCCCATACAACTCTGTTTTGGTTCCTTTATCAACAAGAGACAAAATAAAAGTGTCTCATGCGTTTTCAACAAAAACAAACTTAACAGATTTTCTAACCTTCATCCAATTTAAAGTAAAATCCAACAAAGTAAAAAGAGACCTAGATTCAACCCCTTCTCTAAGTCACTGATAATC
>NC_029785.2:2262287-2264901 GCF_000816755.2 Arachis ipaensis
TAGATTTGTTTGATTTGTGAAGGTTGTTGGAAGATAACTTTTCATACTTTGCTATGCTAGTTGTAAATGACTTTGGTAGGGAACTAAGGATCATAATAACAATAAAGGATATGCATTTGGTTTTGATTTGATTTTATAGTTTATGGTAATAATATAATGATATATGAATATGAAGATATTAATAACATAGCGTGAAGCATGCGGGTGATTGGTTTCAATCTACATGTTCTATGGTCTGGTGACATTGAAAACAGTGTCCCCCGTTTAGTCATATTGGTGTGCCCTATTTTACTTTGATTCTTCCTTTCCTAATTGATTCATTGATTGTACCAAATTCAATCTCTACATACCCTCCCAATTTAGGGTACATGATTTTACTTTAGCATTTTATATTAAAAAAAAAAAGAAAAGTCTAGGAGGTCAGCAATTTTGTTAAATTCTGGCCAGCATGTAACCAATAAAGAAGAGTGAGTCATTGGATGAAATCTCATATCAATCTCACACCATTAAAACCATCATTGATGGTTATTTGATGGCTACAAATCACAAAAGTTGCTGGCCCTAGCATTCCTCAAAAAAAAAAAAAAAAAAACCTTTCTTGGTGCATTAGTTGTTGTTTATAGTATCTCTTAAATAGATTAAAGAAAAGTATATCGAACCAACTCCAAATCAGCCAAAAATGGAACAACTTAATTAATTATAAATATAGTAATTAGTTTTATTTATTTATGATTTAAAATATTAGTTATTAAATGTTTCACCACATTCAAATTAGGAGGAGATACATTCAGTATCATTGCAACGTGAATTACGGAAACTGATTCAATTATTTTCCATCTCTTCACCCTCCTTCCCTCTCCAAATGCCTAAAACATGATAAATCAGAAAATAGATTCAAAACCATCCAATTTATAAAGAAAAGAAACATCCTAATGCCTAACATAAATACCATCCACGTAGAGGTTTTGAATTCACAAAGAGACATTTGGCTGGTTTTTTGGCTGGTACCCTCTTAGTTTCCTAGCATTGTTGATAGATTAAGGACTAATTCATCGCAGATTAAAACATATTGAAATTTGAATTCTCGACACTTTTCTGAACGGACAAAAGTGAATTGACTCGACCAACCTAAATTAATTTTTGGTGCATTAGTATAAATCTAGAACAACCAACTTGGACGTGGTTAGATCACTTGTTCGTTTAAATAAATTTTGAAAGTTTAAATCTCATATTGTGTATGCAACATTTTATTAGTCAGCAAAAAACTATTAAATAAAATTTAAATACCGTAAAAAAAATTATAAACCTAAAACATATATATATCATAAAATTATAAATTCATTTTTTTCTTTTTTGTCGCAAGAATACATCAATCTATAAATACTTCTATGAATACTTGCTAAAATTTGTATTGTATCTAAATCTTAAATGACTAATCAAATATCAAATTCACCTACACTATAATATAATAGAAATTAAATATCACAACCAGCTCAAGGGATGAAAGAGGCCTCTTTTGTCACATAATGAATATGTGGAGGAGCTTTCTTTTGCATCTTTGACTATGCCATCCCTCTTTTATATATCTATCTCTTCTTCAATATTTACATTACATATTTTTATTAGTCACAACCTTTTTAATGACTAATTATCCTTTTCTGACGTACAAAATAGAATGCATGAAATCCAAAATAATTTAATGAACTTTTATTGTTTGATTTTTGGTAATGTTACTATAAAACAAAAATAGTTAGTGATAGAACGATTTCATCCTTCCAATTATTGGTCAAATTAATTTTGAAGAACAAGGATGAAAATAGAATCATGGTTTATCATTTTTGTTTTGTTAAGAATAGTGTAATCCTTCCCCCACAAAAAATAAATAAATAAAATAGAAAAATTTGATTCAGCTAGGCTTCATTCCACTCCATTCTCTTATCTACCACCAATTCAAACATAGCCTAGTGAGTACAACTCACTTACCACCACACCTCATGCTTGTTCAAATATCGGTTCTGGAAATGTAGAATCTGAATCAATCCGCGAATCCGATCATATATTAATTAAATAAAAAACTAAAATATATATATGATTTTTCATTAGACAATGATTATTCATTATTAATATGTTTGGATTTTAATGAGTTTAGTTTTAATGTATTTGGTGTTTAACATGTTTGGATTATTTCTATTAATGTTACATGTTTATTGTACTTGTTGAATTTTTAAGATAAAAATTTGGTTTTTTTATGAATTTCAAAGTCACCGGGTATTCAATTAGCCGAACCGAATCAATCTGTTCTTAATTGATTTGATTTGGTTCGGTTCGAGTACATGTACAAAAAATGCAAATCCGAATTAAACCGAACCAATTATATTTTGATCAGTTCGATTCTAATTTTATCATAAACCCGAACCAAACCGACCCGTGCTCACCCTTAAAAAAAATATCAACAATCATAGATATTAACAAGTTTCTAGAAATAGAGATGAAGTTAGAAGTTTAAAAATTAAAAAATTCAGCTATAATTTAATTAGAATTAGATCGAATATAATAAAATAATATATTTATATATATTATTTTAAATTAATTAATCGTTAAAAAATTTTATTAA
>NC_029785.2:2264916-2272187 GCF_000816755.2 Arachis ipaensis
GCTGTTAAGGTGGGGTTCACCAGTGATACACATGTGTTAGACAATTAATTTTTGGCAATGTATACAACAGAGACGAAAAACATATATACACATAGTTGATAGTTGATACTACTACTAACCCTTTTGCATTTGTATTCATCAGAAGCCAACAAAACACACATAGAAGATTATGATGATGAATTGATGATGTTGATGATGATGATGATGATGATGAGGGACAGAGAGACACCCCTTTAAGCCTTTGCTTTTACTACTGAGCCTACACAAACAAGAGGTGGCCCTCCCTTCCCCTTCATCAAAAATATTTTCTATTTTTTTTTTCATACCCTTCTCTCTTCTTCTTAGGTTTAGTTCATTCTTTTTTCTATCTATTATTATTATTATTCATTTTCTTTCTCCCTTTGAATCTCAATTGTTCTTCTTCTTCTGAGCAGCCCTTTGTAGAATTCATGTCTGGCTTGTATAATCAGATTTCCTCACCTGCTTCTCAAAGGGCTAATTCACCAAACATAAACATGAGAAGCAATTTTGATGTTGATAGGTTTGAATGATTCTATTCTTTAATTTGTTTGTTGTTTTTTCATAATATTGAAAATTCAACTAATTTGTTTGTTTTTTTTTTCAGTCACTACTTAACTGAGCTGCTACAAGAACACCAGAAGCTTGGTCCTTTCATGCAAGTTTTACCCTTGTGTAGCAGACTCCTCAATCAAGGTTATTAGTTTTCTTTTGATTTCTTATGTTCTAATGTGAAATTCAATGGTGTTTAGTGTTTGTATCTTCAATTTCACTACTCTTGTTTGTTCAATTTTTCATTTCTGTTGAGACACCTCTCTAATTTGATTTCTGTTACTCTGAACTAGTTTATCACCTTTTCTTTGTATTCAGGGTTATAATTTTAATCTTCTTTTGTAATGCACCAAGTTCTCAATTTCAGTTTATTGATTATGGATTGACTCAATCATCCTACATTATGTAATTTTCTGTATGAATGATTCTTTACAATTCTGAATCTGTTGAGTGGTGACAGAATCATGAAAAAGGAAGAATACATTAGTAAAAGTATACATTAACCTCCGTCGAGATTTTTCGTTGTATATATCTTGCTAGAACCCTTCCCATTCAATGATTTTCAACTTATATCAAGAAAGTATCATCAACATTACTTGTGCTCTTTTAGATTCTGTGTTGCTCTTCATACAAGTTCTTCTTATATTGAGTATCATTTTCATTGTATCAGAGATTTTAAGGGTTTCTGGGAAGAATGGAATGTTGCAGAACCAAGTAGGATTTAGTGACTTTGACAGAATGCAATATGTAAGCCCGAGTCATATGGTTTCGTCGGATATAACACCGAACTTCACTGGCTGGAACAGCTTGTCACATGATGTAAGTATCTCAGCATTTTGTTCTAACTCAATATGAAACTTTCTAATTGTTAACCTAGCCTGAGATTAGATAATATCACATGCGCATACGCGACACCCTTTGATTTGTTGTGGTAAGGGTAGATGTTTTATTCAAATGCAGAGATGTTAGTGTATTTATCCGGTCACGACATCTTAATTTCCTTTAAACATTTACCAGCACTCTTTCAGTCTTTCACTTCTTTTCTTTGTTTAAATCTTATGGCCATTTCTGCATGATTTGGTAACATCAGAGGCTAAGTGGAGTACAAGGCCTAAATGTGGATTGGCAAACATCACCACAAGCAGTTCCGAATTCTCACATTGTGAAGAAGATTTTGCGCTTGGATATTCCGAAGGAAGGCTATCCAAATGTAAGATATGTAAGACATTTTCTGCTGCATTTTTGTCCCTAAGCTCTAAAAGATTTATGCATCCTCTAATAATGTTGTGATATTTTTCAACTTTCTATTAACCGTTGAATCACTAAGGCTAGTTTAGCTTTTCAGTTTAATTTCGTCGGCCGGCTTCTTGGCCCAAGGGGTAATTCGCTCAAGCGAGTCGAGGCAACAACCGGTTGCCGTGTGTTTATCAGAGGGAAAGGTTCAATTAAGGACCTAGACAAGGTATCATCTCATCTATATCTTACTGGATTGTGTAGTAATACAATTAACTAACCACCAAAGATTATGAAAACTGAACAATTGAAATGAGTGGCAAATAATTTAACAGAGCCTAATTATAATAACTTTTTGAATATGAAGGAAGAGTTGTTAAGAGGAAGGCCAGGGTATGAACACCTGAATGATCCACTACACATTTTGATTGAAGCTGAACTACCAGCAAGTGTTGTTGATGTAAGGTTGAGGCAAGCACAGGAAATCATACAAGAGCTACTTAAACCAGTGGTATGTACATCTCTCTTTCTAACTCTTTTGCATTTATCAGAGTTCATTGATGAAACTTCACATATATAGTTCCCAACATAATCTCCTTCCATTTTATCTGTCACTGTTACTTTTTAGTACTCTTAATATCTTCGCTCGTATACATGTGATGTTGCATTGATGCAAGGTTTAGCCAGTTGAATTGTTTTTCCTTTTCTGAATTGGCAAGTGTTAGAGATATAAACATTCATGTTGCCTCCTCCTATAAGTTTAAACTTTTGGGATGAGTGGTGTCATGAAATTATATCAAACTCTATGTCCGAAAGGTCTAGATGTTGTCTTCTCCTATAAGCTTAAGCTTTTGGGATGAGTGGTATCATGACAGCAAGCTTGTAATTAGGGAACTCATATAATCTTTGAGTTTTGGAACTTATATATAGTTATAGTCAATAGAAATGTAGAAAGGGTAAGCCTTGACGCTCGATCGTCCCTCTGAGCAAAATTATGAGAACAATATGCGTTTAGTTTGCGTTTTCGTTTTCTGTTTTCATTTTCATAAGTCCTCCCGTACATATATAGGTATTGATATATATAATTTCTTTTTATTTAACTTTTCTTTTTTCTTTTATTTAAATTTCTTCTGTTTACATGTGAAGGATGAGTCACAAGACTTCTACAAAAGACAACAGCTAAGGGAACTTGCAATGCTGAATTCCAATTTCAGAGAAGAGAGCCCTCAATTGAGTGGTAGTGCCTCTCCATTCACTTCTAATGAAATTAAAAGGGCCAAAACTGATCAGTAGGGGAAAAAAGTTGCTTTCTATGTAACTAAAAATCATGTATAGCTTCAAATGACAAGGTGGTTTTATTGCAGAATATGTAATGCTGATTTTGCAGAACAAAAATAACAGGGGGGAAAGGGACATATATATTATATTCATTGTGACAATATCTATTGCATTATTAGTATAGCAAAACTGTTTATTATTGATAATGTTTAGAAGACATGTCTCATAACATAAGTGTACTTTTTGAACAATGTTATAACTTATAAGATCTCAATATCAAAGCTACATCTTGAGACAAAATTTATCTGGAGAAGCATTATGATTGTAAGGAAATAAGGAAGGTTTATGTCAAATCTTATAAAATACAGAATTATCAGGAGAAGTTATTGCATCATTTTACAACTAGAGAATATCAGAATTTTTATGATCGTGAGGTCTAAAATTTGTTCATAGAAGACATGTTAAATATATAAACGGTTAATATGCTTCATGAATTATTTTCTTCTAACAAACCATTTTTGGAAGACCATATCTTGAGAATCATGCCAGTAGGGCCATGGAAGTTAATGTAGATGTTGATGTTGTTGACTGTAACACTGCTAAGACATGTTATATTAAAACTTGTTTGGTTTTGGTTTTGGTTTGATGATTAATGATTTGTTTCTGCAAAGTGGGGCTATTTTTTGTCACAGCAACCACCTTTGTCCATCACTTTAATTCCTAGGCCTCATTTACACCATACAAGGATAAACTTTTCAATATTAGAGGAAATGATTAAGTATGCTTTATAAATTTTTAGGCTCGTGTATTAAAGTAAACAGTTCCTTGATCATAATTATAATATATTCTTTCAACTTTGATTGACAAATAAAATATTCAGATACTACATTTATCGAAGTAAGCTGCTATGGTTAATTGTTGCATACATAAGACAAGATTCAAACTATAATTTAATCGATCAACCAAGCTGGCAAGTTAGTCTATGAAATACTCTTTCATCATATGGTAACTCACAAGTTTTTTTTTAGTTTCTCACGGTATTTTTCAATTCAACCGGCTAAGGATTAATTTATTGCAGATCAGATCTCTATTTAAGGGTTTGTTATTGACCAATAAATTTTTGCATGCGCATGACGGGATTTAAACTTTGACACTTACTTAAGCAGACTAGTGAACTAATCATTATATCAACCCATAGTTACCGTAAGTTACAAGAAATAACATGGCACTATGAATTGGGCCGCTCGATATCCAAATGAAAATCCAGGCCCAGATAAAGCCCAAATTCCTGAGACCATAGCTAACCCCATCGCATATTTTTTCCGTTACTTGCAGTCACCAGAGAAGGAAAGAAAGAAGAGAACTCAGAACCGAAACGCTCCGTACAAGAGAAGAGTAATTCGATCAAAGGAGGAAGAAGAAGAAGAAGAAGAAGAAGAAGAAGAAGAAAGAAGATGGGGAAGGGATTCGTTCCGATGAAGGCGGTGACCTACGGCCTCTCACCTTTCCACCAGAAGATCATGCCTGGTCTATGGAAGGACCTGCCTACCAAGATCCACCATAAGGTCTCCGAGAACTGGATCAGCGCCACCCTCCTCCTCGGTCCCCTCGTCGGAGTCTACTCGTAATTAACCTTCTCTCTCTCAATAGCGTTTCCATTCGATTCGATTTTGTATTCTCTCTTCACTTTTGTTTCTAGGGTTTCGACTTTAATCGATTCGATGCATTACTCCTTTTTGCTATTTCTTCTTCGTAGTTTCACTGATGTTCTATTTCGGTTCACTTCGTGTGATGTTCTATTATAAAATTATCGAATTTATGGTTTTCGTCTTCTTGCGATTTTGATAAATAATAATCATCGATGATTGATTGCTTTTTTGGCCTTCTTAGTTCCATCGAATTTCGATTTCGATTTCGGTCCATTTCCTGTGTTTTTCTTAATTTTGAGGGAAATTTTTTTTATAAGAATTGATTCGCAAATTTGGTCCCGAGTTTAGAGGTGGCTATATAGAAATATAGGCTCTCAAAAACTCCGATTTGATCCCTAGGAATTATAGTAAGGACTGATATGGTAGATGTCCCTAATTCATAGGGACCATGTGATGAGTTTGGGATTTTTTTCAGTCACTGTTGTGTTTGGTTACTGTGTCTCTGTTTTGGATGAATCTGGAATTTACTGTTCTTCAAGTTAATAAAAACTTGTTTTGAAATTTGTGATGGTGTGCCATTGCTTTATATTGTTGGTTATGTTGAAATGTTGAGTATAATGATTAATGAGTGATTCTTGATTATATCATTAGCCATTTAACTATTCTAGTTCTTGTCCTGGTGCTTGGTTCTTCTTGTTTGTGTTTTTCTTGTTTGAAAATGCTGGAAATTGAGCTGAAATAAGCTATAATCGTCGTAATTATAATGAGAGGATGCTCCACTAGCTTAGCATGCATCTATATTTGAATTCGAACGTTATAACTATATTTTCTCGAAAAAGTAGAAGCGATGTGAGTGGGGAATGACTAAAACTTTTTCATATAAATTTCGGAAATATTAGTCTTTCTCTCTTACTCTAGTTGCCAGCTGTCCTTGTGATCCTAAGCTAAATGACTCGACTACCAAGGATGCTTCCTCTTGCGAAGGATCCAGTGCCCTCGTGTGAACCTAGAGGCACCAACCTAGCTCATGCTAAGTTGTTAGGTCTCATGTTGAAAAGCTTAGCCTAAATGTGGTTGTGATTAGCGCTGCTGTGTGTGATTATCTCTGCGTTTTCATTGAATTTTGAGATTCACTGTTTCTCAAGCTAATGCAACTTAGTTGAGTTTTTGACGGGGTGGCACTGCTTTTACAACATTGAAATGATGAGTTTAATGGTTAATGAGTCATTTTTAAGCATAGCAAGAGAGACATGCAAGTACTCTCTGAAAGCAAATGTTTGACTATGTGATTATTGATTATAGCATTAGCCATTTGATTTTTTTTGTGGATAAAGCTGGAAATTGAGCTGAAATCAGCTACATTGTCAATTATATGCGAGGATGTTGCACTTGTTTACCTTGATTCACATTTCTTTCTTTCTTTCAAAAAATATCTTGTATTTGATATCAAAGCTAGTGTCTCAGGGAAAAGCTTAGCCTAAATGTAGCTGTGGTTGGCATTGACATATGTTTCTTTCTCTCAGCTTCCCATGCTTCAGCTTTTGCTTTTGAATCTAATGTCATTCTTTCTCATATGGGATGCGCAGGTATGTTCAGAACTACCAGGAAAAGGAGAAGTTGTCCCACAGATATTGAGAGCATGACATTATCAATATTTGGATGGTTTCCAACTGTGTTGCTTTAATCTTTGTCTATGAGCAAATAATAATGTGTTGAAACTCATTTTTGCCCTTTTGCTTCTGAGATGCCTGTGAATTTGAGACGTTTCAACGTTGATATGTCTTAATGTTGATAGTTTTCTTCATTTTACTTTATGGTTGCATTCCCTTTTTCTTGTTTCATTTTGGTTTGAGATTGGTATATCATTGAAATGAATAGTGAAAATGAAGGTAGTGATAGAGTGATAGTATCACGTTATGAGATACAAACATGACAGTTTCATGTTAGGATCTCACCCATGGAGGGAACATGAACATCGGCAATTTCAGGAAACTTAAGTACAAGTAACTTCAATTGAATACCCAAGTACCAACTAACTACAATTTGGACCTTAATCTCTTGAAATTGTATCAGCACAAATAAGATTCTTGTTTGTTTGTTTTTAGGAAATGAGCTCCCGAAGAAGGGTGGTAAGAAACTAGTAATGGAGTCTATTTTCCATTTTAACGTATTAATGTAAATAATAAAATATCTTCATTTGAATTCAATAAAATAAGAAAATTAAAATTGGTTAGCATGAAAATTTAAATTTTGGATTTTGTTCAAATTCAAGACAGATTGTGTTCTTACAAAGTAATGGATTAAAAAAAAATCGTAATATTATACTAGACCAGTAATCATTTGAACTTTTAAACAGAGTGATGATTAACATTTTTTTTTTCAATTAATCTGTAATGTCTCGATTATCGGTCACAATAACAACTGCTGGAATCCAAGTCTCAATCTGACCTAAATTGGAGTTGAACATCGTTGTATCAGAATCACCATAGTGATGAATTGATGATTCTAGCTAGGGGTAGTAAAGCGGGCCGGCCCGCCCCA
>NC_029785.2:2273182-2274976 GCF_000816755.2 Arachis ipaensis
GGCCCGTCCCGCCCCGCCAAAACCTGCTAATTTGACGGTGCGGGTTTGACGGATTTTTTTAATTTGGCGGGCTCCAAATTCTAGCCCGACCCGCCCTTTTTAGCGGATTTAGCAGGCCCGACGAGTTCAACCCATTTTGCCATCCCTAATTCTAGCTTAATTACAAAAACTTTGTTGGACATGGATTCTTAACACTCATTATTGACAAGAGTAATAAGACAAGTAGGTATCGTAGAATTTTAGAAAATTTTGTCCTGGACATATAGATTTCTTAAAAAAGTGCAGTTTGTGAATGGTGCAGTTGGCCCCTCATTGAGCTAAACTGTGTGCCCAGAAGCACATAGGAAGTCTTGATTAGGCAAGATTAATAGTAATTAATAAATTATTTATTCCCTATAAAATATCTATCGTTTTAAAATTTTAGGGTTTAGCTTTCATAATCATAACTCAGCTGACTTTCATCTTTATTTTTATTTTAGCATTTACATATTGCGTTGAACAGTCCGTTTCCAATAACTTTGATTATTTAAAAATCAATTCAAAAAGTCTTGCTTTAAGAATTCAAAAAATTATATATTATTTAGAAGTATCTCAACATGAAACAACAACTCTTGGGGTTAAAATATTAAGGAACAAGTAAATTGTATTTAAAATGTGCAGATTGCTTAAGTTAATAATTATATTTGGGATAAAGGTTTAACCCTCAATTTTAAGATAATTTTATATATTTTTAACACAAATAATTACAAGAAACATGTCCCAATTTCCCTTTCTTTGAATTTTGATATACTTGTGTTACGTCTACATCTATTTTCGCCATTTACTTTAATATTAATTTGTCTCTTAGTCAAACGTATTGATATTGAAAAAGGTTAGGGAATATAGCACCAAAAATACTGGTCCATACGTTAATAATTGTATAAACAATATCCGAAATTTGAGTTGTTATCACGGAACTTTTTAATTTTAATATAGAGAGGGGGTTGGTGTATAGTAGGATTATGGAGGTATATGGCGTATGAGGATTGTGCAAGACAAATCGAACCGATTGGAGGTATTGTAATCGGACGGACTGAGTACAAACGGTACAGAAAATTCTGGGTCTGATTTATGTACTGGCTCCACGTTGCAACTGGTACAGAAAATTCTGGGTCCAATTTCAGTACCCACGAAATTCTGCTTCACACAAATCGGACCGTCCGATTTGTGTCCCTCTCTCTGCAATGAAATCGGACGGTCCGATTTCTTTCCACTAAAACAAAAAATTGAACCCGTCACAACAGTGTATATTTTTCCAATACTCTATAACTCAGCGTAACTCACATGTCAACCTCATATTACAAAAAATTAGCCGTCACTTTTATATATAAAAAAATATATATTTTTGATTAATATACATTCTTTTTCTGTTCAAGTCGATTTGATTGTTATTTTCGAAGTATTTCAAAAAGTAGTGAATCTAATAATGAATAAGAGAACGATAATTTATGAGAGTATCGTTTTTTAATTTTACATCATCTAGCTCGATTAAATAATTATTTTTATTTAATTATCTACTTTTACTAGATTATAAATATTTTCATATTATTAATATAAACGTTCATCACTACACTCTAAAATTTTCGTTTTATATATGGTTTTGTTTTGGTTTGGGTATTTCTCATCCTACTTGATAGAGTTTCTGTTCTTCCGTTTCCGGTACGGACGTTTAAGAAAAAAAAAGGGGGGAGGGAACAAATAGATAAATAAATAAATAAATAAATAACAATAATAATAATGAAACACCTGCACTAC
>NC_029785.2:2275001-2276649 GCF_000816755.2 Arachis ipaensis
GTTTAGTTTAAGAATATATTTTTTATTTCTATTAATTTTTTTGTTTATATTTTTAGAAATTCGTGAAAAGAAAAATGAAATTGGATTAACACACATATGCACTGTAGCACTGGTATGAATTGGTGGCATCCTTGTCCAATTATACATTAACAATATTAGTTTAATTTCAAAATAAAAGATTCGAAAACATCGATCTCATGCAGTCCATATGTCACTTTTACAAACAATAATAATATAGTTATATATTAGGTTCTTGCATGTTGATATATAGAAACAGTTTCATCAGAACAGTAATATGACATCTAAACCAAGAACAGTGAAACAGAGAGAGAAATACAGACATTATAGTGCTTCGATTTTGAAATCAGAAACAGAAATGTAAAAAATCTAGAAGAACAGTAAAATAGTATCTTTAATAATGTTTGTTCGTTCTTTTTGGTGGTTTTTGATGGAGATTTATATGTTTTTTTCTTAATTTTTTCTACTTTTTGCGAGGAGTTAGAAGGTTTCTTCAGAAAAAAAAGCTGGTATGTATAGCAGGTCTGTTAAAAAAATATAAATTAATAGTTTGTGTTTGATAATTTAAAAGAAACAAGAGTATCTCAGAAGATTTTACAGTGCTGTTTTTCAAAATAAAACATTTAATAAAACTTTATACATTATAAATATTTGGATTCATTCTTACTATTTGTTGCATTTAACCAAAATTTTCATGTACTCTTTGTGAATTAGACAATAAATTATCATTTCTTACTTATTATTGCACGTAATAGGTCTAAATATACATATACTTATCGTATGAAATAAATCTCACTACATACTTTATTTGAATATAGAATACTAACTAGTATTATATATGAATTAAATTCTCGATAATTAACTTATTGTATCATTCACATTCTCATATGACTACTAAAATTGGAAAATAAAAATGTTATTTATATATCAAAATTAGTCACTAAAATCAGTCATCAATGTATTTGTGTATAAATATATGTATTGTTTAATTTATTTTCAATATATATTTATATTCTAACGTATATTTGATACTGATGGCTGACTTTGATGGTTGATTTTGGTGTACACTTAGCATAGTCGATTATTATATATTATATATTCATGATTGAATAATCATGTTTTGGCAGGCAGGGAGGTATGTGAATGTGGTGCGCATGGTGCTTCACTGCTTCTTCGTCGTCGTCGTCTTCTTCTTCTTCTTCTCATCATATCACTGACAACGCAACACAACTAACCACCTCACTCCTTCATTCATTCATCCTTCCATGGACGCCAATAATTCGGCTTCAGATCCCAACATCACGAGCCCGTTGCTATCCAAGCACCATCATCATCATCCTCCTGCCTCCTCCGCCGCCGAGAACGGTGGCCGGAGATCTCGTCTTAGTCGCCGCAACTCCGTCAACTCCCTCAGAACCGCTTTTCTCTCCAAGATTCCTGACAAGGTCCGATCTTCCCTCGACGCCGAGTCTCTCTCCAACCTTAATCTCTCTCTCTCCACCGCCTTAACTCCAGGTTTCTCTCTCTCTCTCATATATATATAGATGTCCATGCATATGATTTAGAAAATGTTTAAGTTATTTTATCACTTTCATTTTTTTTTTTTTTTTTAGTTTTTACTTTACAAAAT
>NC_029785.2:2276692-2283069 GCF_000816755.2 Arachis ipaensis
TGGAATTTAAAGCAAAAAGCATTCGAATTTAGCTAAAAAGTGTCTAAAGAAATTAGTTGAGGAGATAATGATGTAATATTTTTATATTTTTTATGTATATGTAATAAAAATGTGAAAAGAAAATTATTTATTTTTAATAACTTTTAGTAAAAGTTTTTCATTTATAGTGCTTTTAATTAGTGTTCTTAGTACAATTGTGGAGTAAGGAAAACTCTGCAACTTGAAAGAGAAAGGTAGAGATACACCTGTCAATCAAGTTTTGAAGTTTATATCATGAACTTAGCTTGAACCTGAATGGTAGAATTCTAGCATGGTTCCGCATATTTAGCTTTTTTTTTTCTGATGAGAGGGTAGGTATTAGTCTTAGATATTGAAAATTTGGACAAATAAAAGGGGACAAAGTCATAGGTTTGGTGTTCAATTTCAGACAGAATAATTTCTTTTTGTCAGAAACTTAATTAGAATGAAAGTTTGTGTTATTGCATATGATGCTATGCTCAGAACACATTTAATGTTACCAATTTGTGAAATGTACAAGTACAATATCACTTATGTCTTCTTTTGGCATTTTCTGTGCGGCATTATGTATTTATGTTGCCAATATTTATGCACACTTTTCTTCAATCTAAGTATCTCTATTAGATGTATAGATTACTAATGATAATTTAGAATTATTAATGGGACAAAGATTAGTGTTGCCTTCTGTCATTAAGTGCCATGTTTTGTCAGCAAAGAGAGGTTCAAGATGTTAAGCAACTTTAATTTGTCCAACTATAAGGTTAAGATATCTTATGATAGCATATATGAAACTTAATTAAGTGCTGTAAATCTGTTCTTGAATGACATTCTTTTTAGTATTTATCTATTTATGTGTTTAATTTTACTTTGAACTAAGATTGTACAATATTTATAGGGGAGAAAGAGTATTACGAAAAGCAAATTGCTACTCTAAAATCATTTGATGAAGTTGATGCCATAGTGGCATCTGACAGCAACATTATTGAGGACACTGACGATGAGGAACAGCTTCAACAAGAAAGAGCTATGAGGATTTCCAATTATGCAAACATAGTTCTATTGATACTAAAGGTGATATTTTATTTGATACTGCTAAGTATGTATAATGTATTCATTCATTTATCATTCCAACGACATGTTTTAGAATTTGAACCATTATTTATATATATAACCTATGATCTTAATTAAGAGGATTCACTTCAAACTAATAGTTAAATTTGAAATGCTATATTCATGATACAAAATTGGCTATTTGGTCCATGATACATGTTACAGATTTCAAACAAAGAAGTTATACTTATTTAAACGTTGATTAGATCCTTTTACATGTTTGTTTTTGTTTCTCTTGATGAAAATCCTTGAGTTGAAATGGAACAGCTAATATGAATTTTCCATACATAGATTTATGCCACAGTGAGGAGTGGATCATTAGCTATTGCAGCATCAACATTGGACTCTCTGCTTGATCTCATGGCAGGTGGAATACTTTGGTTCACTCACCTCTCAATGAAGAACATAAATATCTACAAATATCCAATTGGAAAGTTGAGGGTGCAGCCAGTTGGCATAATTATCTTTGCTGCTGTCATGGCAACACTTGGTGTGTCAAACTCACTCCTATTCCTAGCTTCCATACTGTTCATTCTGCTGTTAGTCTGTTGCTCGCTTAATTTTACATCATATTACATGCATCAATTTTCTATCTGCTATCTCCCGTGTCTGTTTCTCCCTCTATCCCACGTTATCCGTCACCTTGGAAAATATGGTACATTCAAAATTTAATGCTTTTGGATACAAATCGTATCAAGATATATTGAGTTTTGAATATGCCTAATTTTCTAAGTGACCAATAATTTGGGATGGAGACGGTACAATCTAGAGATTATATCCTCTTGTAAATTTCTCTGTTGTTTCACTTTTATGTATCACTGTCACTTTTTGATATATTCTTGGATCAATGTAAATTGTATCCATATACCGAAAAGTGCTAATGATAGATAAAAGAAAACAGCGGGAGTAATGTTAAACAGGATTTCTACAATGGATAGGCTTTCATATTTTTGCTGAAATAAAGGAAAGCATTAAAATCTAGAATATAAATGGTGACACAGGTTATAGGATGACATAACCATAGACCAGATGAAAAATGTACAAGGGAGAATAATGCTGCAGCCAGCAGACACTGTCTCTGGTCTGAGTTCATTTTTATACCACACATACCATTCTTTCTCCTTAAAGGATTTGTTACTCTTGAGCTTTTTCTCATTCTCAAATCATAGAACTTGAATAGTAGAACATAGTTTTGCTAATGAAGTGCAAGATAAAAAGTGAACTAAGAACATATTTGAGTATAGGTTATTTCAAATGTTAATTCTCTAAATCTTTCATGATTCATGTTAGGCTCCTAGTTTTCTTCAAAACTTGTTCTTGTGGTTTGTTTTAGTTTCATAAAAAATTGTTCACTCAAGAATGCTAAAAAAATTTTGCTACAGGCTTTCAGGTGTTAATCACGGCTCTAGAAGAACTAATACGAAATACTCCTAATGACAGGATGACTGAAGAACAATTGATCTGGTTGTATTCTATTATGATATTTGCGTCGGTGGTGAAGCTTTTCCTCTGGCTTTATTGTAGAACATCACGGAACAAGATTGTCCGTGCCTATGCGGATGTATGGATAATTCTTTCGGATATTTGATTTGTTTTATCATAATAGCCTTGATTCTTGAACCATGCCAAAATAATGGTCAAAATTTCAGGATCACCACTTTGATGTTGTGACAAATCTGGTTGGACTAGTTGCAGCTGTTCTTGGTGATAAGTTTTACTGGTGGATTGATCCGATTGGCGCTATTTTACTTGCACTTTACACCATTACAAATTGGTCCCGCACTGTTATGGAAAATGCAGGTAATTCAATCTACTATAACCTTATTAGAACTTCAAGTAGCAAAATATTCTCATTTGACAAAACTATAACAGGAGCACTTGCAACAAAATCTAGTGTTGCCAAGGAAGCACTGGCCTAATTAATCCTTAATAGTAGTTTTTTTTTCATTTGAAAATGTGGTGGCATCTATGATAAATGACTTTGTAAGACTAGATCAATTTAGTTTTAATAAATCAGCAAGCTTTATCTTTCACTACCTAATCCTTAGCCTTGTTTGTAAATGAAGATGTTTTAATTTCTGATTCTGAATGACTTCTCCTGCAGTTTCACTAGTGGGACAATCTGCCCCACCTGAATTTTTACAGAAGCTAACATATCTTGTTGTAAGACATCCTCAAGTTAAGCGAGTTGACACTGTCCGCGCATACACATTTGGTGTTCTATATTTTGTGGAGGTATGCTGCAAGCTCTCTGTTCCCTTTTATTCGCCGATTTTTTGGTACATTCTTGGATCAATGAATCTTCGGATAAATGCAAGCATCCCCAAGTTCTTAGATTATTTAATTGTGATTTCTCTATTAGTACTGATGTAATTCCTATAGAATTTCTAACCACCTTTTGTGCATATAAAAAAAGAGTTCACTAATGTTATTCACTTAAAATAATATATGTATGGTACTTCTAATTGCTAAGTAGACCTTAGAGTTTGTGAAAGTAAAGCTATTACTGGAAACAGGTTGATATTGAACTGCCAGAGGAATTGCCATTGAAAGAAGCACATGCCATTGGAGAGACACTACAGATAAAGCTCGAGAAGCTTCCAGAAGTTGAGCGCGCATTCGTTCATCTAGACTTCGAATGCGAACACAAACCGGAGCACTCGGTTCTTGTCAAGCTGCCCAACAATCAGTCTTGAGCTGATTTTCATGTTCTATGTATACCATATATTCATAGTTGTGTAAGTTGTAATTTTTGAGTTTTAATGCAAAAAAGAGGATCACACTCTTTTTTGGTTATATGAAAAATCTCAAATCTCAAATCTATCTCTTGTTATGATATATATGGAAACCATGCTTTTTAGCACCTTCCAAAACAATCTTAAACCAACAACATTTTCCAATTATTCCATCAAAGTTCATCGAAGTGATGATTAAACTTGCAACGTTATGAAATGGTATATTGGAGATTAATTTGGAAAATTGCATGTTTAGTGTATTAAGAAATTTCTTAGTTGATTTGTCATTGTTGGCAATCTGATTGAAAAATGCTATTATGAAACGTCCACTTTATGATATTACAATGCTACTTCAAGTTTGTAGTGTCATCTTATAAGAAATGTTTTCTTATAAACAGCAAGAAAATGAAAGTTGAAAGTGAATGGTAGGAACTATTGGATGAGATGGATAAAATTTCTAAAATTTAACTATTTGTTTATTATTATAAAAACAATAAATTGAGATGATAGGAAAGAATCTTTGCATAAATCTGAGTGTTCCATTGGTGTATTTGGCGGCTTAGAGGCTAACTTTGTCTTGTTAACCAGCACTGCCACAAGATCACGGGTATGAAGAATTGTATTTGTATTTGCCATCAAAGTGGCATATATCAATAAAAAATGTTAGGTGTTTGTTTAAAAATAAAAATATTTTGAGTAACCAAGTTTAATCAAGTTGTTTAAAAATAAAAATCTATTCGTGCGTCACTTTTCTCTTCTTTAACTATTATGGTTGCTGCTTCTTTTCTTACGTTCATTCTTCCTTCTTCAACGTTGTTGTCGTCGTCACTGCCGCCATCGTCGTTGTCACCACGGCTATCTTTCTTCTTGATGTTCTTTAATTTTTTTTTTCTTTTTTATCCTCCTCCTTCTTCTTTTGTTATCATTATCACGGTCCTTATCGTTTTCATTATCTTTTTCTTCTCTTATAAATGTTCAAAAAACTAAAGCATATAAATTTTGATGCATAACATATAAATTTTGGTATACAGCACACAAATTTTAGTATACAATACAAAATTTTTTTAAGGAGCGCATACCCAAAATATTGACACTACACACATCATATAAATTTTGATGTACAACACAAAAATCTTATTGCATAAGTATAACATAGAATTTTTTATATGTAGCATAAAAATTTTTAGAGGATTATATACCGAAAACATTGACTCACCCAACTAATAAAATATATTCGTAGCAAAAAGTTGTGCTATGTACAAAGATTTGTATGCCATGAGCAAAAATTTGTGTGATATGGATAAGTTTTGTAAAGCTTTTTGAAGAGGTGTTTGTATTTTTTAAAAACTCAAGCTCCTCGTTTTGTGGTTGGTAAATCAAAAAGACTATGTGCTTGTGCTGACAGCTTTTAAAATTTTGGGGTACTTTTGAAAGTACCTAAGATAGAGTTTTTTAAAGTTTGCTTGTGCTTTTCAAAATTTAAAAGTCTAATATAACCTCATATGTTAACTAATTTTCAAATTTAATGCTTACATTTATGTCTATTATAATATTTTTAAATTTTAAAAGCTATTTTATCAAATATAATTGATGTTGCTTGTGTTTATTAAAAATTATTTTTTATTTAATTTACCAAACATAAATACTACAACTTTTAAAAAGTAAAACTTTACCAAACTAAATCTTATTATTATAGGACGAAGAAAGTACAACAAAGACAGGAAGCTTATAATAATCCCTTTCATATTTAAGCTGAAATAGGAAAGTTAAATCAGCAAATAATCATATTGGTAGTGGACAAAATGTCATATATATACACATACATTATTTTATATGTTTTTATTATGTATTTTATAATCCAATATGTAATTTTACAAATGACGATTTAGTAACTAATTTTAATATTTACGTAACATGAAAAAAGAAGATGTATAAAGGTTCTTGTCATTTTACGTACGTCAGGTTATACCCATAGTTATTCTTTATTCAGATTTATTATGCGAACATTTTTTGCGCATCATGATATATAAATGGTTTTTTTTTTTTTAAATGTGTCTGATATATAAATGGTTAATAGTTACTTAAACCCATCGAATTATTTATAGAACCTTCATGAAATATCGAATCATTTGTGCACTTAAAGGAGCATAAACATGCGCAACTACATTTCCAATGCATCTTGAAAGAAAACTGGATGCAAAAACAATAATTCATAGTTTCATAAATTAAACAAAATGAAGACCCTGAACACAGTTTTATTCTTATAATTACAGTCATACTTCCATAAATAAAACAAAATGAAGACCCTTAACCCCAGTTTATTCTTATAATTACAGTAAATACCGTGGTCGATAGGAACACCTATTCACCAGGTAAGGGAAAATGAACCACATATTCAAAGGGCCTAAGCACTAGCAGTAGCTGGCAAGATAGCTTGTCCAGGTTTACGATTTGCCAAAGGTCCATGGCACCCAAGAAGCTTCATAGAACATAAAAAAAAATATTAATAAACTA
>NC_029785.2:2283082-2283663 GCF_000816755.2 Arachis ipaensis
AAATAACAACTATGTTAGGTGTACATCAAAATCAGTCACCAGTATAGAATACACATTAAAATATAAAATACATATTAAAAATAAGTTAAATTACATATATGTTTATACATAAATACTTGGTGACTGATTTTGATGATTAATTTTGGAGTGCAAATAACATTTTTGTAGTTTATAATTTATCAGGGTGGAAACGAACCTTGGCATTGACACCATCAGGCACAATTCTGTTCTCAGACTTTAACTTCAAATACTCTGTTCGGTTGAACTTTGTAAATCCCCTGAAAATTGAAAAAGAATTACTAAGCAAGCAAGCATTTCCAATAAATACAAAGGGTAAAAAATGAGCATACACACTGAAAAATAGAAACCCCATGTTCTTCCAGTTGGAAAAACTTGATCATCCATCATTAGCATTTTTCTTTGCATAACTTGTTCAAATAACCAATTTGACATGTAGCAAATTTAACAATTCTTGAAGTGATACAAATTATGAAGACACATAAACTCACAACAAAATCTAGTATTAGCAATAACAAGGCTAGTAATTTGTATAGAATCAAAATTGCAAGAATAGCAACGAA
>NC_029785.2:2283834-2299534 GCF_000816755.2 Arachis ipaensis
GCAGAGCCTCCTGAGCATGATGACCATGGTTATCCTTGGTGCGAACCGAGAGAAGTACCTGGCCAATGTTCACCCTGGTAACCAGAAACCAAATGCAAAATGAGCATATATCATTGGGATTCCATTTCATATACATTATACAAGGCACTAAAGTATGTTAGTCAGTTATGATTTAACCAACTACTAAATCGAAGGAAGAGCTGCATATATTAATTACCAAAAAGCTGGTCTATGAAAGTAAATCATAAATTTTATATCAAAAGGTGAATTATACAACACAGATGTATTTTCTACGGATATTCTCAAAACAATCACAAATTGAGCAACATGTGTACAATGTTTTATAGCAGACGAAAACATAGCTTAAAAGGTGGTTATTATTTAGTATAGCATGATATAAAATCTGTACAAATAACATCTGCATAGTAGGATGCACCTTTTCAAAATACTCTTTAACAATTTGTTTCAGTTGTGTTAGAATATAATTAGGATCAATTAGTATTATTTAGTATATCTGAATATTTATTATAGGAGATTACGTCTTTATTATTACGATTCTCTTAGTACCTATAAATATCCTTTTATATTTATATTGTATCATTCTAGACAACTTGAATAGACAACTTAAATACAGTCAATAATACACAAATCCTTTCTCCAGTTTAGTCTCTTGTTTTCTAACAAGTTGTATTCCTAAAATATGTTTCATATACAGAAATACTGTGACGTGATAATTGTATGCTGATATGTCACTGCTGTATGACAACTCTCAACTAAATTACGAATATCTTAGATGAGATTTCTTGTAGAGCAAGAAATGATGAGAATTCTTTCATGCGAATTGTTAGATCTATCTATAACTATCTGAAAAGAAATTATTGATAACATGATATGAGAGAGTATACCTAGCGCAAGTGCCCTGCGGCTTGCCAAAGGCGCCCCTCATGCCAGTCTGGAGCCTGTCGGCGCCGGCGCAGGAGAGCATCTTGTTGATACGGAGAACATGGAAAGGATGAACCCTAACACGCAAATGGAAAGCGTCTTTGCCTGCGAATTTGGACATGTACTTGTTGCAAGCAATGCGAGCAGCCTCAAGTGCCTCACTGGAAACATTCTCCTTCTCCCATGAAACAAGGTGCACGCAGAACGGAAACTCATCCGCACCCTTCTTCTTCATTCCGACGTCATAGATTCGGATCTTAGGGTCAGGCACACCCCTGCAGAATCGCGATTTTGGATATGGCTTGTTCTTGATTTGCCTGTAACACCTCGCTGGTCCTGGAAACAAATTTCAAACATTCAATTCTAGAGATTTAAACTTTAAACAGAGATTTCAATTGCATCGAAGAATGAAGGATTAGAGATCGTACTTCTCCCCATTGCGTAAGGAAAATTGAGATGGATAGGATTCGCGGGGTGATGGTGCTTTATATACGCTACGGTATGGGCAATGGCGCGTCATTCGCACGCTGTTTTATTCGTGTCGTTCATTACGTATGGGCTTGCGTCATCGTTGGTACTTTTTTATTCTTCTTTGACCGTCGGGGTTGGGTTAGGAAAGGCCCAGAAAGTTTCAGAATCTTGGATTGGACTTGCTCTATTTTAAAGCCTATTATTCGGCCCATACCCATCTTAATCTTACTGCTTCAAATTTATTAATACCAAAATTATTTTAAATAATTAATACATAATTTTTGTTTTAATATCAATAAAAAATTATGATATTATTATAATTTATCTAAATATATAAATATATAGTGTCTTCATGTCTTAAATTCTGACTATGCTACGCTTGTGGTACATAGCCGGTCCCAAACCCGGATAAAGATGGAGGGTTGTTTTGGCCTTCGACAACCAACATAAAAACTTAGTTGAATCTTCATGACATAAATCAAAGACGTTATTGCGCTAAAACTAGGTCGTTGCTCGGAAGCAACACGCGGTATGACTCGCATACAGTACCAAATGAGTAAGAGTCGCTGCATCGGTGTCCAGGTGTAGTGTTAAATGAGTAAGGGTTCCCGCGTTTTCATGAACGAACGAGAGTAAATAAACTAGTTCAATAAAAAAAATGTAAAGGTAAAGGTGGAGCGGTAGAAGGCTGAGATTTGGGACATAGAACATAAGCACTCTAACAGAAAAATTCATGGAGGTGGTGGATACTATGACAAGAAGGAAGATTAACATCATGTGCCTACAAAAAACAAAATGGGTCGATACGAAGGCTAAGGAATTGGATATTTCTGGGTTCAAACTTTGGTATATGGGAAAGATGAAGAATAGGAATGAGATAGGTATTATCATGGATAGACAGTGGAAGAAAGACATAGTGGATGTCAAAAAGGTGGGAGATCGGATCATTCTATCAAACTTGTGGTGGAATGAGGTATTTTTCATGTGATTAGCGTCTATGCACCGCAAGTGGGTTCGGACGAACAACACAAGATAAGGTTTTGGGAGGATATAGAGAGTTTGGTCCAAGACATACCTTCGAGAGATAAGATTTTCTTAGGAGGAAATTTAAATGGCAATGTTGGAAGTGAAGTGACTTGGTATGGAAGCATTCACGGAGGCCATGTTTTCGGGGTGGTCGATACCAAGAGTAAAACTATTTTGGACTTTTCTTCAACCTTTGACCTTCTCATCGTAAATATATGTTTTAAAAAGAGAGATGAACATCTTATAACCTATAGGAGTGGTATGACAAGCTCTCAAATTGACTTCTTCTTGTTAAGGAGAGTCAACCGAAAATTTCGGATTAATTGTAGAATTATTCCGGGAGAGAGACATCATATGAAGAATCCAAGAACGAAGTGGTGGCGGATGAAAGGTGAGAAACAAAGAAGCTTCTTAAGATGGATAGGAGAAAAGACAAAATGAAATGGGGATGGAAGCGCAGTGGAGATGTGGAAGGAGATGATAGAAGTTATTAGAAGAATAGTAGAAGAAAGTTTTGGAGAATCTAGAGGGATATGACCAAGAGACAAGGAGTTCTGGTGGTAGAATGCGAGTGTATAAGAAAAGATAAAGTTCAAAAAGGGAGTGCTTTTAAGGAGTGATCTTTGTGCCGCAATGTAGATAATTGAAAAAATATAATAGGCTAAGAAAGAGACAAAAGTGGCTGTAAGTGAAATAAGAATAAGAGCATATGAGAATCTCTACTAGTCTTTAAGCACGAAAGAAGGAGAAAAATGTATATATAGAATCGCAAAGAGCTGTGAAAGAAGAACGAGAGACTTAGATCAAATTAAATGCATAAAGGATAAAAATGGAGAGGTTTTTGCTCAAGATTAGAAAATCAATGAAAGGTGGAAGAACTACTTCTAAGAGTTATTTAATGAAGGATAGAAGACTCTTCCGAGCCTTGGTCGGTTATGCACGAGGGAAGAAAATTAAAACTTTGACTACTATCGAAGGATTCGAGACTTTGAGGTAAAAGAGGTTTTAAAACGGATGAAAAATGGCTGGGTAGTAGGGCCTGATAACATTCCAATTGAAGTTTGGAAGGGCCTTGAAAAGAAATGCATCAATTGGTTAACCAAGCTTTTTAATGATATTTTAAAGTAAAAGAAGATGCTAGATGAGTGGAGAAAGAGTAGTTTGATACCTATCTACAAAAATAAGAGGGATATACAAAGTTGTAGAAACTATAGAGAAATCAAGCTTATAAGTCATACCATGAAGTTATGGGAAAAGGTGATAGAACGGAGGCTGAGACAAGAGACACAAGTAACAGAGAACCAATTTAGTTGTATGCGCGGCAGATCTACTAATGAAGTAATATACCTGTTAAGAAGGATGATAGAGATGTATCATAGTACTAAAAGGGATCTACATATGGTGTTTATTGATTTAGAAAAAGCGTATGATAGAGTGCCAAGGGAGGTCTTATGGAAGGTTTTGGAAAGGAAGAGAGTAAGGATCGCATATATTCGTGCAATTAAAGACATGTATGATGGGGCTACAACTAGTATGAAGACTCAAAGTGGTGTGACAGAGAATTTTCTATTGGTATAGGATTATATCAGAGATCATCCTTAAATCCATACCTTTTCATATTAGTATTGAAAGTACTCACAGAGCATATCCAAGAGCCTGTGTTATAGTGCATGCTTTTTGCCGATGATATCGTCCTTATGGAAGAGTCAAGGAAATGCCTAAATAAAAAGTTGGATTTATGGAGAGAAACTCTAGAATTGTATGGTCTGCGCATAAGTCGTAGTAAGACAGAATATATGGAATGTAAGTTCCGCTGTCGAAGAGAAAATCCTAATATAGAGGTGAAGATTGGAGAAAATATCCTACGAAAAGTTAAAAGTTTTAAGTATCTTGGGTGCATCATACAGGATAATGGAGATATTGAACATGATGTAAATCATAAGATCCAAGTTGGTTGGTCAAAATAACGGAGTGCGTCTGGTTTATATGTGACAAAAAAGTGTCTTTAAAACTTGAAGGTAAATTCTATCGCACTGATATCAGACCGGCTATGCTTTATGGTACAAAGTGTTGGGCAGCCAAAGAGGAGCACGAACATAAGTTAAGTGTGGCAGAGATGAAGATGTTGAGATGGATGAGTGGCCATACGCGATTGGATAGAATAAGGAACGAAGATATAAGAGAAAAAGTTGGAGTAGCACTTATTGTGGAAAATATGGTAGAATCGCATCTTAAGTGATTTGGACATGTGAGAAGATGACCGACAGAACACCCAGTCAGGAGGGTAGATGAGATAGAAGATGGATAAGGGGTGAAAGGAAGAGGAAGACCTAGGAAGACTATCCACGAAATTGTCAAATGAGATCTACATGTAAATAGTCTTTCTGTAGACATGATACATGATAGAGTTCAATGACATTGTTTGATTCATATAGCCGACCTCATCTATTGGGACAAAATTTTATTGTTGTTGTTGTAGTGTCTTCATGTCTTAAAAAATTAAAATTAATATATATATATTTTTATATTGTATTATATCTCGTATCTGTGTAAATGTTTTTGTGTTTCATAACTATAAAGCCTATTAAGTGAGTTTTTTTTTTCAATTTAGTGACTCATTTACCCTTATGATCTTATAGTAAATATCATTTTGATATTATTTGAATCTATCTTTTCATACTTCCTCTGTTTTAATTGTGTAAATATATTAATTTTTTACGAATCCAAAAAATGAAAGCCACTATTATTTTGAAACAGGGAGAGTACGTACCCATCTCGTCTACCGTTACACTCTCCTAGTGACTTAAAGTGTCAGAATTAGTTGTTGATATGTGAGATTAAATATTGATCTAACACGATGTTTAAGTCTCGAATTTTTTGCAATTTTTTCATGGAATGTTCAATATTACTAAGAATCTAGCTAACTCAATTTCACAAGATTAAAGTCTCATGAAGGAGTCAAATCCTACCACCATCGGCAACCTCTGAAGTTACAATAGGATAAGTTGCAAAATGATCAGACCAAAAAAATAAAAATAAAAATTTAATTTAATTTTTTTGGTTAATCCCTTTTTTTTTTTTGTTCTTTTCCTACAAAATCTGTACCAGGAAGTTATTGATTACAAATTGTTTTTATCCCAAAACAAACTAATTCAAACATAAAACATGCACTTATTTTCCTAACACTTACATAACTACAAAATCAATAATATTATTTACCTGCCAATTCTCTATAAGTTTTATTACATTGTACTAACAAAAAGAATTTACATAGTGAAGATGAAGTCAAATCTAACAAACACATAGTTTCCTGATCCAATAACTCACACTATGCAGCATGAAATCTTCTTCTATCTTGGCTTGATGCTTGGTATTACTCCACTAACAAGGTCACTACCTGAAACATCTCCTGATACAAAAGGAGTCTTTATAGCAGAGGATGAAGATGGTGTACTTGTACTTAACTTTCCTGAATCACTGGTTATCGATTCGGCTTTCCGGGTATCTGATTCTGGCATCATGGACCATATGTTCTCAAGCTCCCTAACCACCTCTGCCATTTTAGGCCGGGCTTCTGGCTCGTCTTCGCAACACTTCAGGGCCAAGGTCAAGAATTTCTCTACATGCTCAGATGGATAGGACCCCATGCGGTCATCAATGATCGAAAATATTACGCCAGATTGATACGCGACATTAACCTACCATAAAAAAAACTATGTCATCCTCAAGTATCATAGAATGTTGTCATATCATAAGAGATAGGAAATAATTAAGATTATTTATTCACATGGTGAGTTTGATCTAATTACACATGTTTATAGGTAAATTACCTCTCTAACAATGTTCTTGCCATGTGAGATTGGTTGCATCCCAGTCAAAAGTTCCAGAAACACAACCCCAAGACTATAAACATCGCTTTTATCAGTCAACTTGTGAGTTAGGAAGTACTCTGGATCAAGATAACCCTGCATATAAAAGAATGAAAATTAAAGTCTATAATTTCAACTTTAACATGAGCAAGTCCTATCACAAAAGCCTTACTTACCGGGGTGCCCTTTACCACTGTGGATACATGGCCAGGGACAACTCCTTCAAGATCAGGAACTGGAGCGAGCCGCGAAAGTCCGAAATCAGCCACTTTTGCTGTGAACTTAGAGTCCAATAATATGTTGCTGGCTTTAACATCTCTGTGGAATATTGGAGGATCAGCTTCAGTGTGTAAATACATAAGACCCTTTGCTGATCCTAGCGCAATCTTCAATCTCATGGCGAAACTCAGAGGATCTTTTGCTGTAACTGTTGTAAAACATAAGCATACACTTAAAGAGATACAACATAAAAGGAAAGTAAAACAAATTATCCAAAATATCATTGTGCTTCTTATTCGAACCGGATAGTGTACCTGAAATGTGTTCCCTTAGTGTACCATTCGGCATGAATTCATAAACCAGCATCTGCAAGCACAAAGCAACAATCCAAATGCAAGAATCTTAACAGAAAGGGAGTTCACAATGATAAAAAGAAAATGGACTTGCATAGCATTTACTAAAATGGAGCATAGAATGTTTAAACTTTCTGAAATTAAAAGCTAAAGGTACCTGTTCACCCTCTTCATCACAGTATCCAAGGAGAGACACAAGGTTGCGATGATGTAGCCTCGAAAGTAATGATATTTCTGTGAGGAACTCTTTCTCACCTTGCAGTGACCCCTCCTGCGCACGTTTAATGGCAACAACGGTGCCATCAGAAAGAATACCTTTGTAAACCTTGCCATAACCTCCTTGTCCTACTTGAGAAGAGTTGCTAAAATTGTTGGTAGCAGCAGATAATTCTCCAAAAGTGAAGGCCCTTACACCATCAATTTTTATTGAGATCTTAGATGCTGCAAGTAAAGAGAATCAAGTGTTAACATATCCTTTTATAAAAACTCAAGCTTCATGCACAAGGCACTTGTGATAGGTGAAAGAGCAAAACTAAAACTCACAATGACGACGCTTCGAAACTACAGGACGATCTTTCAACTTCACTCTTAATATAAGGAGTGTAACTATTGCAGATAACGTCACGGCGCAGGCAATTGATCCTAAGATTATGCCAGCCAAAGCACCTGTACTTATCTTTGAATTTGAAGACTTGGGGATGACCACTGCATAGAAAGAATTGTAATAACAGCTTAATCTATATAGATAAGACTTTGAATTTGTAATTCTCAGTGAGCTAAAGAAAATGTGACCCAAGTTTTATTGTGATTGTCAAGCATTAAATCAAATTTGAAATCTTGAGACTTACCACCCTTGTAAGGATCAAGGAGATTGAAGCCAAGTAACTCATAAGGACCAAACAAATCACTGTCTTGAATGTGCCATCCGGTGAACATGGTCATGAGCCGTAGGAGCTCGGTTGTATTGAAAATATGAGAGCTGCTGTTATCAACATAAACTGGAAAAAGCTTCAAGTCCATTCTCAACCGAGGTCCGGCTTGCCAATAAAAATTAAATTGAAGCTGATCCATCTGTATACTAAGACCTGTACTCAGGTATTCCTGAAAGGAAAACACATATGGTCGAAAATCCGAAAATCCAGGACTTTTCAGCCGATAACCGACAAGCAATGGTGCTGCACAGAAACAGTCCAAGGAATATTCGAAAGGAGGAGGGCACGCTTGAGCAGGGCATGAGCTGGAATTTGTTGAAACAATGCCATTTGTGTTATTGTCAGCAGTCTCAGATCCACAGAATTGAACCAAGGACTTATTATTTGAGCATAGAGGATTCCCATTGAGCCTGAAATACATCAATTTTTGCATTACAATGTGACAAAGTAATTTATAAATGATCATATCTAATGCTCATCACCACTATATATAATTAACAAGCATAAAAAGGATCGAAAGCCGGTGTATTAGAACTATACGAGAGTGTGACATTTGGAGGAATATCAGTAGTGCCTGATATGCTTGTAAGGCTATTGTTTTGCAACTCCCTGCAAGATGAGAAACATATGCTTAGCATTTCGGAAATTTCGATAACATCTATAAAAAGGAACATGAAAAATGTCAACAACATTCAAAAAATATGAAAACCACAGATAAACACTCCCAAATACACATCTAAGTGGCCAAAAATTGTAGAATTCATCACTTCTGATCTTACAAGATAAATTTTTTGCCATTCAAAGTCTTGTTCTGCCAAATGGTGGAAGAAACACTGCCTTTCAATAAATTGTTTTCAAGTGACCTGCCAGAGAAGATAATTTAGTCAAAACTCGAAAGTCATCATCTACTTTATAACATGATGCCATGATTGTTCCATAGAAATATTATCTTACTAAGCAATTCAAGGTAAAATGTTTGAAAAGGATGCTAAATAGAAAGAAACTTACAATCTTTGAAGAACAGGAAGACTAGAAAAGTAGGATGGAATAGTTCCAGTAAGCTTGTTGTTCGATAAATCACTGCATATATTAGTGGATATCAGAAACTAAAAGTAAAAACATTCTGTATGCAAGGAAAAATATTCACACGAAAGAGATCCTTACATGGTTGTGATGTTGTTGGAAAGCTTGTTGCTAGGAATTGATCCATTCAACTGATTGGAACTGAGGTCTCTGAAATTTTTATAAATAATAGTCAGTAAAACATTTTCAGACTACATAACTCTATTTATCATCACTACACATGGTACAAAATCTTATGTTACATGAAAATTAGATCATGGAACTTACAGATAAAGAAGGCGGGGTATCCTGCTTAAATCAGGAACTGGTCCTCTCAAGTTGCAATTCCTAAGACTCCTGATAAAACCAATCAACTAAATTAAGAAATTTTATTAAGCAGAGGGACGGAGAAACAGCAACAAAATTGTGTCCTACAAATATAGCCAAAAAGAAAATGGAAAGTAATAAAAATAGAATATGGCATTGTTCTTCAATTATCGGCTTCAACAAAGTACTAAGCCATCTAAAAAGGATTTTATGGAGGGATTTTTCAACATTCTTTATGACTATTAGATTATTATAAAATAAAATTTTGTTTCCTACATATAAGAAATCAATCACCAAGATTCTCAAAATCTATTGCATAGCAAATTCACTTACATTTTCAGCAGTTTTGACATGTTGCCATAAGAACTTGGAATAGTATTTCCCTCAAAGTTATTGTTATCAAGTTGACTGCAAGAACAAGAAGATTCGAAACAACAAGTTAGAAACATAATTTTACAACAAGACTCTGCGCTTTTTCCCAAGAAAAGAAGATGAAAAGAATAACAAACCATACATTATAAGTAAGTTTGGCAACTTGTAGAGGTCACTCGGAAGATATCCTGTTAATTTGTTGTTATCAAGAAGACTGCAAGTCCAAAGATTTTCGCATCACAACAAAGGATAAAACAGAATCAAGAAAGTTATTTGAATGGATGCAATTATATCAATGATATCCAGTCATCATCAACTTACAGATGAACAAGACTCGGCAACCGGAAAAGCTCCGGTGGGATCTGTCCGCTAAGTGAATTATTGTTCATGTGGCTGCTCCATCAAAGGGAAAAAGATGAAACCATTATGGTAACAATACAAGTGAAGTAGAAAAATTAAGACTAATTGAACAACACTTTGATCATAAAGAACCTTACAAGTGCTTTGTCTTGTTCAGGTTTGCAAATGATTTAGGTACAGGCCCTGATATATTGTTCTGATCAATTTGTATCCTATCCAAATTCGGAAGATAGCCGAGCTCATCTGGTAGTGGACCAGTTAAGTTGTTTCCATTCAGAAGCCTACAAAACCAATAAAAAACTAAAATTTGAGAGAGAATTTGAATTATTTTTTTCTTCTATAATCTTATAGGAACCAGAATTCAAAACTGATTCACAGACAAGGATATTTATGTAACAAAGTGATTCAAATTTACCAAGGCAATAAAACAACCTTGTTATTGAACCAAATGGTGACAGAAAAAAAACACAAGCCAAAATTGAAATCTCAACTTACAAGAGTTGCAAAGTTTTGATTTCACCGATTTCCTTCGGAATACTCCCAGTTATCTTGTTCCACATAAAGTTCCTTAGAGAACAAAGAAAAGCATATATCAGAGGAAGAAGGATAAATTAACAGCTGCAAAAAAAGAGTAAAAATGGCATCTAGAAATTGCTAAATTGGAAAACCATTCACAATATTAGTCCTTTCTTAAACATCAATTTAGACAAAGTCTTACAATCTTAACAAACGGGTTAAGTTGCCGAGCTCGGGTGCCAAATTTCCTGTCAGGTTCAAACTCAGTAATTGCCTACAAACAAGAAAAACAAATGGAAGCTTAGAAATGTTCATATGGATTTTATGGAAAAGAAATGTCAAATAGAAGATAGAGGCCATACAGTTCTTGAACATGTAGATATCCATCATCCAATGTTTCATTGTAGCACAAAACTCCTGTCCACTTCGATGTACATGGATCATTATCTCCCCAGTTGCTCAAATTTCCATTAGGGTCATTCAATCTTTGCTTTATGGCATTCAATGCTTCAACTACATATTAAAACAAAAGCAATCATCTCATCATCAATGGAACAAACAGTTACCTACACTACACATTATCAGCACTGCTTCATAAAGTTTTTTCTTTAATTATTTGGATAATTATTGCAAGGGACACATGAATACTGCATTTGCACAATTGTTTTTACCAAGTTTTCTTATGATCTTTAGCACAACAACAATTATACACAGAGACAAATTAATGGACTGGAAATATTCACTTCTAGAAGAAAAGCATCATGGAATATATATCAAACCAAAATGAAAGTAGAAGGGTAAAACCTTCAACAGGGTCAGTGATATTATTCTCCGCCGAAACATGTAGCAAGTAGCAGCAGAACCACAAGATGAAAAGAACTTGATGCTTGCAACCCTTTGAAAGATACATCCCGGCAAAGTAGATATCAACGAAACTCTTAAATGTTTCTCATGAACCAAGCAAGCTACTTTTCTCTCTCTGAAAGCAACAACTTAGGTAAGAAACATCCATGGATGCATAAAAGCCTAAGTTCAAAACTAAAGAAGAATATCTATTTTAGATAAAACCCCACGTATGCATAAAGTACAGAATTTACAATAGTTATCAAACTAAAAGGCAAAAGCAATTCAGTGTAGAAAACCAAGGCATATCAAATCAACGAAGAAAATAACAGAATTAAAAGCAAAGTCAAAGCTAAAATGCAAATACAAATAACTATTAGGCTCTTAATTTAGAGAGTAAATACTTGGAGAAACAAAAAGGAAAAAGGATGGCAACTAAAGAAGAAAATTTGAGATAGCGGCTGAATGTTTTGATCAAGAAAGAGTCTAAATTGGAATAAAAAACTATCCAAAAAATGCAAAAAACACTAGCACAAGAGGTTAAAGCAAATAAGAGCTGAATATTATGAACAAAAAAGAATCTAACTTGGAAGCAAATAGTATAACTAAGCAAAAACAAAGACTTCGGGTGGCTACAATCAAGATAATTAACAACTGAATACTATGAACAAAAAAGAAGCTTTGAATCAAACACTATGAACAAAACAAGAACTAACACATGGGGCGTCAACTATAAGTTAAAGAAGAAAACCAGCATATAAAGAAGAGTACCTGAGATAATTAAGAGCTAAATATTATGAGCAAAAAAGACTCTAACTTTGAAGTAAATGGTATGAAGAAAGCAAAAATTAACACAGGGGGTGGCAACTATGTATCTATGGAACCAAATTAAAAAAGAATACCTGAGATAACAGCTATAAAGAAAGAGAATAATGATATATAAAGAAAGAAAACAAAAATTTAAACTACCACATGGGTGTAGTTGCAGCTAAAGTTACCAAAAGATAGTGAGGCATGAACATATGATGAAAATGAAAGGGATGAAGAAGAGTGAGTAGGAGTAGGACCAGGTCAGCACACACAACAAATGCAGCAGGAAATGTAGGTGGTGGAGTTGATGATGAATGCAATGCCATCACTGTCATGAAAACTGTAGCTTTTCTGAATCCAAATTCAATGGGAATTTCTCAGTATAAAATAAAGGGAGAAAATGGTTGAAACTTGAAAGAGAAAGAGAGGTATAATAATAATAATAATAATAATAATAATAATGTGTGTAGTTGAAGACTTTGACTTTTGTGGGGGATGAATGAAAATTGAAGGAGGAGAGAAAGAAGAAGAAGAGAAAGCAAAACCCCCGAATGAGACAGCTTAGACAAGCAATGAATAAAAAAATTGAGTGAAGAAAGACGCAATACACAAAATGTTTGATATTTCTACATCAAATCAAAAGCGTACCCTGGATAAATAGACAATAAATAAAAGACACACATTATTTAGTAACGGTTAATTATAAAAAGGTTAAAATTATAGGTGTAATTAATTTTATGTGAAATTAATAATTGAGAATGGTTAAATAATTTGATAATTTTATTAATTTATGAATCCTATTAGTATAAAGAATTTGGGAAGATAGCTAGTATGACAGCTGTATAAAGAATACGAAGAGATAGCTAGTATAATTTTATTTTTTTTTTCCAAAAAATGGTAGTAATTTTCATTATTACAAGTTAATGGGAATGGATCCTCTCTATTTTTTTTAACACTTGAAAGAATAAAGTGTAATCTCTCACTTTTAATTCTATGAGTGGGACCAAAATTAAATAAGAGAGAGCAATGAAAGATGAGATTCTACATTGGACACCATCCAATTTTTTTTCCACTAGGATCCACTCCAAGTTAATAACTCACAAGAGGCTCAATCTGTACTTGAGGAGCTTAACCTTCTTCCCTCATTCTTGCATTAAGTTTTCTTAGCATGTCATAAATTTGATCACATTCATGATGTAATCTATCACAAGCAACAAAATTATGAACCTCATTCCTTAACTCAACCATACTTCGACCTACAATCTTCTTCAACCTATTTTCCTTTACCAATTTCCTAATATTTGCAGCATTATGCCAATTCTTGTCCCCACAATAAATATTTGATAAAAGTACATAATACCCTGCATGATTAGGGTCTAAGGAAAAAAGATTCTGAGCTGCAAGTTCTCCCATATTTATGTTTTGATGAATCTTACATGCACCAAGCAAGGCTCCCCACACATTAGCACCAGCTTGCATTGGCATGCGATTGATTATTTCCAAGCCTTTATCTAGCTCTCCAATCCGGCCAAGAAGATCAACCATTATGGCATAGTGCTCTGAATTCGGCTTCAATTGGTACTCATTTAACATTGTATCAAATATTTTTATCCCTTCTTTAATCAAACCTGCATGACTACAAGCAAACAGAATAGAAAGGAAGGTTACATGATTAGGCTTAACATGTGAACTATCAACCATCTCGTTGAATAACTTCAATGCTGCTTCTCCTTGCCCATGGAATCCATAAGCTGCAATGATTGAGCTCCACACAACAACATCTTTATGTGTAATTTGTTTGAAAACTTTGTTAGCGTTATCTATGCTACTACATTTTGCATACATCTCTATGAGAGATGCGCCGACAAAAATGTTATTGTCAAATCCACATTTAGTTAGGAAACCATGAAGACAAACGGCTTGTTGAAGAATCCCCAAATCCGAGCTAGCAGCAAGAATCTTCACGAGGGCAATTGCATCGGGTAGGGTTCCGGTAGATAACATGTTGCGGAAAATGCCCATTGACATGTGAGCCATTCCAATTTCAGCATACCCACTAAACAAAACAGCCCAAGAAACTACATCCTTCTCTGGCATTCTGTTGAAGAGGCTAATTGCATTTTCAGGCTTAAAGCATTTCATGTACATGTCCATAAGAGCTGTAGAGACTGCCATATCCAATTCAAGACCATTGTCAATTGCTAATTTGTGAATCTTCATACCCTCTTCCAGATTGGACATGTTAGTGCATGATCGCAGTACACTAACAATAGTAACCCTGTTGGGTTCAACTCTGTTATCAATCATTTGATTGAAAAGATCTAATAACTTGGTTTCAGCTCCATTATCAGTATAACAAGCAACCATTGAGGTCCAAGATATAATATCCTTATCAGGCATTTTCTCGAACAAGTTATATGCACTCTTGATAGAACCAGTTTTTGCATATAAATTCAGCAGTGCATTGGTCAAACATAACTTGGTGTCATAGCCCTTTCTTTTTACATATCCATGGATACTTCTTCCAAGCTTAAAATCCGATAACTGAGCACAAGCGCAAATAGCGCTAACAAGTGTCACTGGATCAGGACTCACATTCTCTGACGCAACCATTTGTGAGAAAAATGCAAGTGCAAGTTCAGGATCGCGGCTTCGTTCGTAGCCTGTAACCATTGAAGTCCATAAAACCACATCTGGATTTGGATACTCCATAAACACTTTTTCAGCATCATTCATTCGTCCACATTTCGAATACAACTCAATCAAGGCAGATCCCACAAACACATCCTTATTCATTGCCTCTTTCTTGAGAAAACCGTGAATCATTTCGCCCAGTTTCAGCCTCTGCAAACCAACACATGATTTCAAAGAAATTGATACTGTGAAATTGTCAGGTCTTTCCTCAGCTGATAAAGCACATGCATTCATCCGATGAAACAGGCAGAGTGTCTCTACCCATTTTCGTTCTAAACAATAGCTCCTAAGCATAGCATTCCACAGATGGACAGTTCTACAAGGTGATTCTTCGAATAGCTTATATGCTTCTGTAACTGAAGCATATTTAGCATAAAGAACATTAAGATTGGTAGCAATGAAACTATCGTGGGCAAGGCCCAATTTCAAACATTGGGAGTGCAACTGTGCAATTGATATCTTACTGCAGCAAGTTCCCAATAGCTTCACTAAGAGATTCCTCCGGTGCATATGTTTACAACGCGGAGAACTAGCAAAATATGAGGGAGAAGGAGCAAAACCGCCAGCGAAAAGCACGCGACGGACGATGAAGGAGCTGCCAAATGGCGGGACGGCAGCGGCAATAGAGCTAGGGTTTGTCACCTCTTTTCTTTCTTCGAAAGAGGGAAGCTTGATTCTAATTTCCGAAGATACCAAGGTGAGAGACTGCAGAATGATCGGATAATATCTGTATATTTGCGGTAATTATTTGTATTTAATTTAAATTTTGTAGATATTATTCGATCTGTATATTCATTGAATCGGATCAAATATGATAACATCGGATTGTGTATTTAGGAGTAATATTTTTATATATTCGTATATCTGATATAAATAGTATAGTTTATAATATCTTATTTTTTAT
>NC_029785.2:2299716-2300894 GCF_000816755.2 Arachis ipaensis
TATGTTATTATTATTATTTTTTTTTTTTAAGAGAACTTTTATTGATAATATTTTAGAAATAAATAGACTTAAATATATGAAAAAAATAATTTTTTTAAAACAGTTAAACAGGACTTTAAAATAGTTTTTTTTTTAATGATGCAGATATACTTGATATCTAATCGGATTCAATCCGCAAATACAAGGATTTGATCGGATCGAATCCAACCTACAAAATGCGAATATCGTATCTGATCTAATCCGATAAAATACCGATCGGATAGAACTATAGACTATATCCAATCTGATTTGTGTACAACCCTAAGAGAAAGAACGAAAAAAAAAAAAGAATATATATATATACCTATTTTTTTATATTCTTTATACACTGTCATATTAGCTATTTTCTTATATTTTTTATACAATTGTCACTTATTAGTATTACCTAATACCTACTAAATTAGGAGTACTAAAAGTATTAGTAGTATTTATATATTAATAGATTTAATTAAAATTATCTTTTAATAATTTTAATTATTAATTTTATATAAAATTAATTGTATTTGAATTTTCACCTTATAGGAGAGTTATGTTGTGTTATGGTTTTTAAGATGGTTAAATAATTTTAGTAACACTAATAAAATGTTAGTTAAAATTAAAAAACGCAACTGTACAAAAATGTAAAAATTATATAATCGTTGTAGTGACAATAATAATAACCAACCTAGACTTTATCATTAATTTATTATTATATTATCAATATCTTGCACGTTGTTGTTGTTTCTAACTACTAATGTATGTTGAGGCATCTTTCTATTGTTGTTAAGTTGTATTATGTTTTCTAAAAAATTAAAAGAATAATATATATTAGCATAACTTAAATTAGATTATTTTTTCTTGTTTGATAAAAAATATATTGGTATAGACAAGCAAAATATAAGGTAGAGTGAATTAATATTTCACTAAAATTAGCAGGAAAAATCAATTTTAAAATACAAGTACCTTTGTAAAAGGTTTAAAAATCACTAAAATTTTAAAATACTCTTAATCATTAAAATATAAAAAAGTACTGTATAGAAAAAAGTAAATTAATAAATACATACATTAGTTGAAATGGGTGTCTTTTTATTCTTTTGCTTTGATATTTTATTATTAATTAACAAATAGTTATATATATGGCATGTTAAATGATCATATGA
>NC_029785.2:2301990-2320131 GCF_000816755.2 Arachis ipaensis
TTGGATTGAATTTTTAACATTTAACTAAGAGAAAATGAGTTTTTTAAATTTAAAAAAGAAAAAGAACAATATAGCATATTAAGTATAGCAAGATTTTATACACATTTTGCATTTACTATTCCAATCCATTATGTTCGTATTTAATGGAAACAATTAATAGAAAAAAATTACATCAAAATCTATCTATATAAAAGAGTGTAAAGAAAATAAAAGGAAGGAAAAGAAAACAGCTTAATAAATTAAATGAAATAAAAGTATTTATATATGAAGCCATTTCCTTCATTCTTTTTTTTTTTTTTTTTTTTTTTTTTTTTGCTCTCCAACATTCAAAGCTATCTTTACAAAATTCACTCTAATTAAAGTCTAGAGATAAAGATATAAAATTCAGTCTTTTTGCTCTTTTTGTGTATAGTTTGATATTATCAGTTCTTGGTTGGAATTAATGTATTGGCAATCTCCCAACTACCATTAATAAATAGCTTTCTTTCCTTCTTGTTCTTAGTTTTTTTTATCAACATGGATTTGTTAATTTGTTTACTTTTTAGACATATCCCATGTGACATACAACTCATGTGTGAAAACATTTTCAGGAATGTTCTCAAATACAATAATAATTTGCCAAAAGAAATATTAAAATTCTTAACAAAAAAAACAAGTAATAACAAAACCAATCTACCAACAATAATCAAAGCTTTATCCGATGGGTCAACTGCTTGGATGAATAATATTCTTGTGCCTTCTCATCAATCATATATATTGGTTAGGGACGCGGATGGGATCGGATCGGATCAAATTGGATATGGTCAAAATTTTGTTTAATTCGATCCGAACTAAAATTATCAGATCTAATATCCGTAGTTTTTAAGCTTGAATCTAATTCGATCCGTACATTTGCGGATCATTAATTGAAATAAAACATAAAAAGAATATTTACTTATTTATTTCTTTATTTTTGCGATGCGAATTGGATATGCATATACCTATACACAAAATTTGTAATCCAATCATATTAGTGTGCAGATCGGATTCGATAGCCTTGCGGATTAGATTCATATCCGTAATTTTTAGATCGAATTTGGATAAACATCACGGATACAGTGGCGGAGCTTAGTTGAGACAAGGGAGCCATGGCCCCCAAACTTTTGTTAAAAAAATTAGTAGTACTTTTTCAAAAAATAAAAAATAGTTCAATTGGCTCAAATACTTTTCTATGACTTAAAATACCAAATTTTAATCTCCATCTCTTGCTTTTATTGCACAATAGTTTTTAGTTTTAAACATTTAAAACAAGTTGGATTTGGACTTAACCGAGTGTATTTGTATTTCACAACTCTCTATTCAATAAGCAACACTCCCTCTATCTTCGAGTTCAAATATAAAAATTAGGTATTTTTTATTTATGTAATTTAATATTATTTTATATTTTACTGTTTATTTAATTTATTTTTTATATGATAAAAAAATTAGAATATTTAATAAGTATTGATATTATTGTATTTGTATAAATTAATAAAAAAATCAATAAATATTATAAATTTTAATATTTGTGCTTCTAACTTCTTTTCTACATATTTTATAGGATATATATTCAAATTTTTATATAAAATAATCGTGAAAAATCAAAGAATTGATGTATTTTTTAAGAGGAAGGCTAATATTCAAGAAAGAGAACATATAACTTTTACAATATCAACACCTGTAGATAGTTCTTCTACTTTAATGAATCACGAAAAAAGCGAGATATAACATTCAAAAGTTTAAAGAGTTGCATCCAATGAGTTTGACCTTAATTCTTTGAAACAAGATCTTGGAAAACGGCTTCAAATTTGGCAATATCACCCAAATCAGAGAGATGAGGTTAGACAAACTTATTTTTAATGGGATCCATATCAAAAGCATCTTGACAATTATTTTCTATTTGGCCCCCCAAAATTTTGTTTCAAGCTCCGCCACTACACGGATCTGCGGATCAGATTCGATCCATCAACATTATTGGCTTTATTAATAGTTTTGTTTAGTTTTTCTTATTTATAATTATTGATTTATCGTCTCTTTATCATCTTACTTAATTGTCATATCTACATATTAAATACATAATTCATTAGATACTTATTCGATATGTATTCTTTATTTAAGTGTGGTAGTTTAATAAAAAAAATAAAAGATATTTTAAAGAAAAAACTTGGATACATCTATATACAATTACATATATATGTCATCAGTGTATTAACATTATTTTTTATTAACACATTTTAAATGAATTTAAAAATAATATATATTATTAATTATTAATATCTAAGATGATGGTGGTGCAATAATAAGTTGTGATAGCAATGGTGGTCATCATACCACATGCCCACATGGTGGTGGTTGCTATGGCGCATGCTCCTGAACAAAAATGAGAGGAAGAAGATAAAAATATTTATGTAATATATTATTTTATCTTAATTTTTTTTCCTACTTAGACTATCAATATTTCAAATAAATTTTCCCCCTCCATAAAGCATTATCCATGTTATGCGGTCTAATTAGATAAAATATAAACATACATTTGACTTTTGATTTCTTTAATTTATTTATTTAATGTTGTGTTGGGATTGAGATTGTGATAACTTTTAAACTAAGCAATTGCTTGTGTTTTGGTAATTGGTAGAACAAGAAGTAGAATAATTTTTAAATTTAAACAAAATAACTATATTTATAAAACAATTTTTAAAATTAAAAAAATAATTTACACAAATTTAAATATAAACTAATTTCAAAAAAGTACTGTAATTTTGAAAAACTTAAGCATATAACCTTTTTGTACATCTTTTCAGAAAAAACTTTATCAAACCTAATTCATTTTAATTAGAGAGAGTAATTGAACAAGTCAGGCGTAGAAAGCTTCAAACCACTATATATTAATTATAGATAGATTCCTTATGCAAGTGTTCATATTGGTTTACACTCCATCGAATATGACTTAATAATTATAGTAAAGTAAGTGGTTAATAATATATTATCAGTGGGGAAAATCAAGTCAATTAGGTGAACCTGTAGTAGGAAATTAAGCAAATTGAACACAATCTATAGGTGTCGGTGGCAACTAAACTTAATTAAAAGATATTTTTTAATCAGACTCTATTACTAAAAGTTTAATAATATTTTGATCCCAAAAATTGCAATACGTAGAGACTTAAAATTTAAAAAGGAAGACCGATAGGGGTGAGCACGGGTAGCGGGTATCTGATTATCCCTTCGAATTCGAACTGAATCAATTAAATTGGTTCTGAAATCAACGGGTAATCAGGTCCAATTCGAACCAAACCGATGACTTTTGTTAGTGATTGGTTTGAATATCGATTTTTGGGGTGCAAAACTCGAACCAACCCGCGAATCCGATCATATATTAATTAAATAAAAAAATAAATATATATATATATATATATATATATATATATATATATATATGGTTTTTCTATTAGACAATGATTATTCATTATTAATATGTTTGAATTTTAATGAGTTTAGTTTTTAATGTATTTGATGTTTAACATGTTTGGATTATTTCTATTGATGTTACATGTTTATTGTACTTGTTGAATTTTTAAGATAAAAATTTATTTTTTTTTTATGAATTTCAAAGTCATTGGGTAGCAAATTATCCGAACCGAACCAATCCGTTCTTAATCGGTTTGATTTGGTTCGGGTACATGTACAAAAAAATATAAATCCGAACCAATTACATTTTGATCGGTTCGATTCTAATTTTACCATAAAAAATTGAAAAAAAAAGTTAATCAACAAAATTTGTATTATAAAAAATAAAATTAAAATATTTGTTTAAAAATATAAATTAAAAATATATTATTAAATTATTAAATTAAAAAATTATATTAATAATTAAAAATAATAACTAAAAATAATAAATTTTATTGACTCTTGAATTTTTATCTTAAAAGTAGTATAGTTGGTAAAATGGTCTAATTTGAATGTTACTATTTTATAATGATCATTGAGGCTGAAGCTTCCAATTTTTTCAAATATGTAGGCGCATTAATTACATAAGCCATCCTTTTTGAAGGCAAGTGAACTATATATTTCAGATAGATTTCGTTAGGGAGACAATGAATTATTTGTACAATGTGTATAATGAACTATTGAAAAAAAATAATCATCAAAATTTATTTTATTTATTGATATTTATTAATTATTACTAAAATTAATAAATATTAAATAAAATAAATTTTGATTATTGTTTTGTTAATTTTTGTTGTTACCAAATATTTTTTTTATTTTTTTTTTTAAGACTTGGTTGAACGTGACATAAATGTTCAATAAGATTGAACTTTGTGCATGGATAATATAGTTTATACATGTGTAGGTTGTAAGTTCTAACCATGTTAAATAAAATAAAGACTACTATTATTCAACTTGTTTTTCCTTGCTTTCAATCAGAATATGTTCATATTAGAGTACTTAACTACTTATAGTTTTACTATACTAAATCATATTGCCAATCAATTACGTCTTGTTTTAATATGATTTTTGTAATTATTCCTTTTACAGTAGTTTAGAATTAGATACACACAATGTATTATATGTCTCTTCATATAGTAGAAAATTGATGAGGAAAAAAAGAGGAGTTAAATCTCAAAGTAATTTTTAAAGATGTATTCGAATTTTAGAGTGATCTTTGAAATTAATAGTTATTCAATTTTATTTTTGAACTTGCACTCCAAGACTCATAGTAGTCTTTAAGGCACTTTTCGTTTATCGAAAAGCTGAAACGACGTCGTTTTTTATTAATTAAAAAAAATCCAAACCCCTTCTTTAATCCGAGCCCTTCCCCCTTTCCCTTCCCCTTCCCTTCTGTTAGCTGCCTCTCGCCGGCCTTCGTCACAGCGTCGTGCCACTCGCCCCTTCCCCAATATAGTCTCTCCATCGCGTCCATTCTCCTCTCTGACGCCGCTCTGTTCTCTCCTTTCTACTCGCATTTGCTGCACCGTCCCCCATCGTCCAACATTCGAGCATGGAATTCCAACGCCTAAGAGAGTATAATGCCAACGGAATTTCTTTTCCTTCAAAGACCTTCAATTTTCTTCCTCTCCAAATTTTCCAAAGGATGTTAGCTGCCATGGCCAAGTCATTCTTTCCCTGAACGGCTGTTTTGTCTGTTCGCAGAGCCACGCCCACCACTACCATGGTTCAAGTTCATCTGAAACTGTGTCGAGGCCAGCTAGAGGGGATATCTGCCAAGTTTGTTTTGCTTGTATGCAGTAAACCAGACAATGGATGATTGATTCCCCTTCTTCTCCACATCGAGGGCATCTGTCTTCAATGTTCGGGAATCTGTTGTGGAGCCACTGCCGAACTGGAGCACCATTACGGAGGAGTTTCCAAACAAAATGATCTTTGGAGAGCATCTCAAGTCCTAAATTGTATTCCATAACGCTTTTTGTCTACAAACCTCAAGGAGTTGATCAATTGGGGGATAAAAGAAAACAAATACAACTTGGCATCTAGATGCTATAGAATATTGACCAGACTTATCTTTTGCCCATGTAATACAATATTCCCTTTCTTTGATAATTGTTTGAAAAAATTTTGTTGGTAATCTCTGTGTTAAAATTTGTGTGAATTAAGCTAGCATCCCATGTTCTGTCATGTCTGATTAACTAGTTGACCTATGTTAAATTTGGATTTTCAAATCCCAAGGCAAGAATCTTCAAAAAATTTAACTTTATTGGCTCTTCCAACTTGCAGAAGCAGACAGAGAAGAGGGAGGCAGAGAAAGACAGAGAAGAGACAAGAGTGTGAGACTAGGTTGAATAGGAGGCGAGCGGTGCGTCGCTGTGACGGAGGATGGCGGCTCGGGTTTTTCTATTTTTTTTATTAATACAAAATGACGTTGTTTCAGCTTTCCGATGGACGGAAAGTGCCTTAGGGACTACTATGAGTCATAGAGTGTAAGTTCGAGGACGAAATTTGCTAACTATTAACTTCAAGGACCACTTTGAGACTCGAGTGTAACTTCAGAGACTACTTTGAGACTTAATTCAAAAAAGAGAGAAGAATAAACAATATTAGAAATAAATAAAAATAAAATTAGCTTAGCTATCACATATTCTATAAATTTCAAGATATAATACTAAATTCTAAATAAATTGCACTTTCATTCTAAAAACCGTCACAAAATAACGACGAATTTTTATGATTACATATTACAATGGTTTAAAAAAAATTAATTATTGTTATTAATATAAGATTTATATACACTTACGGGTATATAAAAATTAAATTTATTGGAGATATGAGCAACAGTTAGTAAAACTGTTAGTTAGCTATAACTGATTTAGTTAAAGGTTGTTAGCTTTCTAATGATAAGGTCCTCTAACTAACTCTGCTGTATAAATAGAAGGTTATGATTCTGTTGTAGAAAACTGAAAAATAGCACAATAGTTATTCTATTTCGATTTTCAATTCAAATCTCTTGTCAATCTCTCTCTTCTCTGTATTCTTCTATTTCTATCATGGTATCATGAGCTCAGGTCCAAGATCCAAGGCAGCAATTATCACACACACTTCTTCTTCTCCTTCTTCTACAAATTCAACTATTTTTTCTGCGCCTATGATAGATAAACTCAATAAAAACTCTTTCAAGACTTGGCAGCACTTGGCTTTCCATGTCATTAATGCTAATGAATTGGTGGATCATCTTAATCCAGAGAAAATTCTAACCAGATTTGATAATGAAGCAGCTCGAATTGCAGGAACAGAATTAGAATCCTACAAGAAATGGAAGACTAAAGATCACTACCTCACGACCTAGCTTCTTTCATCAATTGATGATAGCTTCAAGAACAGAATGTTGGATTGCGCTTTTGCACACCAGGTTTGGCAAAAATTCAAGATTATTTCTCTAAAACTTCAAAAATCAAGATTCAAAAATTAAAATTTGAACTCAAGTCGATTAGAAAAGGTGGAACTTCTGCTACTGAATATCTTGCCAAGATAAGAAAGATTGTGGATTCTCTAGCAGCAAGTGGTTATGCCCTCTTCCTTGATGATCATATTACTGCCATTATTGAAGGCTTGTCTGAGGATTATGCATTGTATATCTCTGCTGCATTGACAAACATCGAATCAATTTCTCTAATGAAAGCTGAATCCCTCCTTCTGGCTCATGAACATATGTTCGATCATTTTTGAAAACCTTATTTTGGATCAGTTTCTGCCAATTACACACAAACAACTCCTCCGTATGCACGACCACCTTCAAGAGCAAATTTCTATGGACGTCGTGGAAAGGGTGGTAGATTTTCTCGCGGTGGCAGATACTCTTCTTTGGACTCTAGGCCTCAGTGTCAAGTATGTAGGAGACTTGGACATGTGGCCTTTTCTTGCTTCCATCGCTTTGATCACAACTTTCACCCTTCTTCTCAAAATTCCACAAATCAGCAAACAAATACACCTTTGGCTCTTCCACCTCCATCATCATTTCATACTCCTCGTGCTTATCTTGCAACTCTTTCCACCTTGTCAGATTCTTCCTGGCTTCTTGATACAGGTGCCAGCCATCATGCATGTCACATCTGATCCAAACAATTTGGTTTGTTCATCTTATTACAATGGTTCTGAACAGATTATGCTAGGTAATGGTACAGGTAGTAGTATTACTCAATATGGTCACTCGTATCTTGTTAATCTTGATACAAAATAAAAGTTTCTGCTTGTCAAATTATTACATTCCCTTGAAATAACTCAGAACCTTATAAGTGTGCATAAATTTGCTATTGATAACAAGTGTTTCTTTGAATTTCATGCTAACTACTATTGTGTTAAATCCCAGATTACAAAGGAGATTCTTCTTCAAGGAATTTCTAGGAATGGCATTTATCATTTTGATAGAGTGACTGTTACTCAAACTAAATCTGACAATGCTGATAAGAATTTAGTGCAAATTGACAACTTTTATCCTAAGATTTTTCATGCTAATTTGAACTTATATGAATTGTGGCATGATAGACTTGGCCACTGTGGTACAAATACTGTTCTAAATGTAATGAAATATTGTAATTTGGATTTTCAATCAAATAAAGTCACTTCTCATATTTGTAAATTCTGATGTATGGCAAAAATGCACCTTCTTCCTTTTTCTCTAGATAAATTTAACTTTAATGCTCCTCTTGAAATGGTGTATTCAGATTTATGGGGACCTGCTCCTATTACTTCATATCATGGATTCAATTACTATATCTCATTTGTTGATGCTTTTACTAGGTATACATGTGTTTATCTTCTCCATTCTAAATATCAGGCGTTTTCATAATTTTTTACAATTCAAAGCTAATCTTGAAACTCACATGCGTCTAAAGATTAAAGTTTTACAAACTGACCATGGCCGTGAATACCTATCTACACAATTCACTGAATTTTTTGCTACTCACAGTATCACTCATCGCTTCTCTTGTCCATACACTCATCAACAAAATGGACGGGTCGAAAGGAAGCATCGTCACATTGTTGAAACTGGTCTTGCAATGCTTGCAAGAGCTTCTCTTCCTTTGATACATTGGGACGATACCTTCCTTTTGGCAACTTACATCATCAATAGACTACCCTCTCTAAATACTCAAAATATCACTCCTTATGAACTCCTTCACCATCATAAACCAGACTATTCTTTCCTTAAAACCTTTGGATGTGCTTGTTGTCCATGTCTTAAACCATATTCTACTAATAAATTTGACTACAAATCTCAATTATCCATATTCTTAGATTATGCTCCTAATCATAAGGGATATAAGTGTTTCACTAAAATTGGAAATATCATTATTACTCATCATGTTATATTTGATGAATCTAAGTTTTCATATTCTATTCTTTTGCCATCCTCACCTCCTGCTTTGCCTAAGCAACAATTTCCTCATACATCCTTGGTACTGCCTATTATAACTCATACTTTTTCAAATTCACATCTTAACAATGAGTCCAGTTCTACTCTTCATTCCTCCTACCAACCAGTTCCATCTAGTTCTAATTCTGACAATCTTCCTCACTCTTCCTTAGATGTATCATCACCTAAGCAAGCCTCTAACCGAAAATCAAATGAGCTAATTCCTCTCTCTAAAGCCAATACAGCTCAACACCACTCAGATAGTGTCTCTATTTTAGGTTTAGAAATATAATTTGGAAGTTTTCCAAAACCAAAAATTTCAACTAATACTCACTCAATGCAAACCAGATCCAAGTCTGGTATTGCAAAACCAAAACTATTCTCAAGTACTACTTCTTCCAATCTTAATCTTTATAATAATGTTCCTAGGACTACTGCACAGGCTTTACAGTCACCTCATTGGCATCAAGCCATGTTGGAGGAGCTGCAAGCTTTATATAAGAATCAAACATGGAGTTTAGAAACTCCTCCCCCTACTGCCAAGGTGATCGGTAGCAGGTGAATTTTTGCTATTAAAAAAAAATCAAATGGAGATATTGTTAGGTATAAAGCTAGATTGGTTGCAAAGAGTAACCACCACGTTGAAGGGGTTGATTATGAACAAGTTTTTGTCCCTGTAATCAAACCTTCATCCATAAGAATTGTTCTCACGATTGCTTTAAAGTATCATTGGCAGATTCGGTAGTTCGATTTCAATAATGCATTTTTGAATAGGAATTTGAATGAAGTGGTTTTTATGAAACAACCTCCAGGATTTTCTCAAGGTGATGTTGGACAGGTTTGTAAATTGAAAAAATCCTTGTATGGCTTAAAACAAGCCCCAAGAGCATGGTTTGTTAAATTTTCTCCAACTTTAGCTTCATTTGGTTTCATCAAAACCAGGTCAGATCACTCTTTATTTGATTCGAAAACTTATCTTCTTAGCCAAACAAAATACATATCTGACCTATTGAAGAAAGTTGGCATGGCAGAATTGAAAGGAGTTCCAACTCCTATGATCACAAGTGTTAAACTATCTAAAGAAGAAAATGATATCTTTGATGATGCAACATTATATAGATCTGTTATAGGGTCTCTACAGTATGCTACCTTAACAAGGCCAAAAATCTCTTATTGTATTAACAAATTAAGTCAATATATTCAAAGACCCTTGATTAGTCATTAGAAATGTGTGAAGAGATTGTTACGGTATCTTGCTGGGACCATAGAACAAGATCTTTTGTTTAATTCCAGCATTGACTTAAGAATTTATACTTTTTGTGATTCAGACTGGGGATTGGATGTTGATGATAGAAAATTCACTTATGGTTATGGAGTTTATCTTGGTGCAAACCTGGTATCTTGGTACAGCAGGAAACAACCCTCTGTCAGTAGATCCAGTACAGAAGCTGAGTATAGGGGACTAGCCGAAGCAGATTTCGAAATAATCTAGCTCCAAAATCTTCTCAAGAAACTTCACATCCAAGTTGACACTGTTCCCACTCTATATTGCGATAACATGAGTGCAGTTTTGCTGGCAGCTAATCCCATTTTGCACAGCAAAACTAAACACTTTGAGTTAGATTTACATTTTGTTAGAGAAAGAGTAAATCAGAATCAACTAAGTATTATTCATATTAGTGCAGTGAATCAAGTGGCTGATATTTTTACTAAATCCCTGAACTTTTCAATGTGTAAAGACAAACTTAAAGTTACTGCAAGAGTATCTTCAAGTTTGAGAGAGGATATTGGAGATATGAGTAACAATTAGTAAAACTGTTAGTTAGCTATAACTGATTTAGTTAGAGATTGTTAATTTTTTAGAAATAAGGTCCTCTTACTAACTCTGCTATATAAATAGAAGGTTATGATTCTGTTATAAATAACTGAAAAATAGCACAATAATTATTCTATTTCAATTTTCAATTCAAATCTCTTATCAATCTCTTTTTTCTCCGTATTCTTCCATTTCTATCAAAATTCTTATTTATCTATATTTCTAAAAAAATATATACATAATTAGTAGAAGTGAAGTACAACAAGGTCATATCATTCTCCATCTTGTATTGTATCATCAATTCATCATCACGGTCATCATCATAGTCATTATTATTTAATTTGACAATTAACCAATAATTCTTATCATGCTCCTAAGACCTTAATGAGAGATACAACTGCATGTATATATCTATTAAGGTATGCTTTCATATCAACGAACGTAAACGGAGACCATTGGATGAAGAATTCAAAAATATCCTTTCTTTGTTGAAAATACACAAGTATCCAAGTTGCACAAAGAAAAGATTAAGATTCAACTTTGCTGGCCCATTCTCTAATTTATTATTATTATTATCATTATCATTTAATTTGACGAGGTCTTGCAGCAGTTAATTGTTGAGGAGATTTAGAACAACAAATCATCAAGATAAAAAATTAAAGTTTTTCAATCATATTCATAAATTTAAGAACAATTAAATATATCTTTTAATGATCTAATATAGATTTTTTTTGAGTTAAAAAAAATACAACACCTAATTGATAAAGCTTAAATTTGTGATATTAACCAAATGGCTACTATAACTACATAAATTTGAGCACTACTAATTTGGTATGATTTGATGATCTGATATCTATGTAGATGGAGTACAAGGTATGTGATGTATAATTGATATTTGGTATGAAGCACAATGTCAAAATTAGGTACTAGCTAATTGGAAATGAGGAAAGATATTTTAACATACAAAGCTTGAGGCTTTTCCAACAATGAGTTCTGACCATTCGTCCCATTGTATTGACACCAGAATTCGGTCCGGTGGCCCGGTCATCATACACAATTAATATTTTTTGTTATTAGTGATGGATGATAGCTATTCTTATGTGGAATTTAAGTATTGTAAAACTTAATATTTTGTGTTATTAAATGCATAAGACTTTAGACTAATGTATAATATTGTGTTATTTGTATTGATTTAAATATTTGGTATTATTAGACAATATTAGTATTGATTGTGGTTATGCTTTAAATTTAGATAAGAGTTGGTTCTTGTTATATTTTTCTAAGTGAATTTTACCATATTAAATAATGGTTGGAGTTTTGGAAATTTGGATATTTTCACATGCTAACTTACAAGAAGATATCAAGGTAATATAATATTAACGGCCCGATTTTCACCCGATATAATCGTGGCCCGAAAGTGTTTAGGTTTCATTGGGTTTAGAGTCGGGTTTAGATCTAACAAATAGGTTCGATATATATTTCAGACCGGGTCGGGGTCACATCAAACCCATTTCACCCGATTCATGAACACTCCTAAGTAGGGATAGCAAAAAAAAACCCAGGATTATCCGCGACGAGAAGGCTAATGGAGACCCGCAAAATATCTACGGAGACGGGACCCGCTCCCACGAATAAATGGAGACAGGGTGCGAATTGAGGTACTCGTCCCACAGGACTCGAGAAATCCCTGCGAAAGAAAATTTACTTAAATGTCCTTAATATAAGTTATATAAATAACTCTAATTTATTTTATTTTAATTTATATGTTAAAAATTTTATGTTATGTTATTATGTTAAAACTTAATAATATTCAATTATCCATTGATACCCGCAGATACCCACCTTTCCAACAACAAAAATAAACGCGGACTCGTAACGAAAATGGGACGAGATCAGGAGATATTTTTCTAAATGAGAACAGGAACAGGAGAGGACTGAGGACTCTCCGCTCTCATGAAGACTCATTACCATCTTTAGCTACCACCATTTGGAGGAAAGACAGAAATAAAATCGAGAAACTCAAAAATGCCTAAAAATAATGGATCAGCAGAAATTCAGAGGTATTAGAGATGATAGAGGAGCAATTCACATAACTATTTAAAGCCTCTAAGAACAACAACTTAGAATAATGTGTGCAAAAGATTTTCACAAAAGTGAATCAAGAGATGAATGAAGAGCTAGTAGTGCAAGTGACAGAAGAAAATGCAATCTTTTAGCATGGAAGGTTTAAAAGTACTAGGAGCAGACGGTTCAATGGTCGTTCTTCCAGCAATATTGGAATGATATAAAAAAATGAGGTATGTGACGTTTAAAATTTTTTGTAAATAAGAATTTGTCAGAAGAGATTAGTAATGAAATAACGGTTGTTTTTATCCTTAAAATAAAGTAGTCAAAAAATTTCAATCATCTAAAATTGATAAGTTATTGCAATTTTATTTACAAAATCATCTCAAAAATATTAGTTATGTGGCTTAAGAAAATTTTGGATAAAGTAATGTCACCTACTTAAAGTACTTTTATAAGAAATAAACTAATTATTCAGGATGATATTGTAATTATTCAAAAAGCGTTTCACATCTTGCAAAAGAAAAGAAAAAGAGGATCTAAAAATTTGACTATTAAACTAGATATGAACAAAGCTTACGATAGATTAAAATGAGGTTTCTTAAAAAAAATTTAGAGGCTTTTAGATTTAAAACAGAACGGATGCAACTTATCATAAAATGTATTAAAAATGCAAATTATAGATTTAAAGTGAGGGGAGAGTTGCCAAAAAAAATTATAGCATAAAAGAGTTCCGACAAAGATGATCATCTATCTTTTTATCTGTTTATAATAGTAGTGGAGATTTTTATGTTTAAAATTATACCTAATGTATCTACCATCACATATTTATCACTTTTTAATTTAGATATGGAAGAGAGAATGGTGTAAGACGCAGTTATGGAGTACATGAGTGCTTTATACAGTTATAGTGTCAAGAGCAAATCGGACCCTCCGATTTATGTTTAAAAATTAAAAAAAATTTGCAGCACACAAATCGGACCGTCCGATTTGTGTTTTAGAAATTAAAAAAATTTTAATATTAAAATCGGACCATCCGATTTTTGTTTTTAAAATAAAAAAATTTTAAAAGTACAAATAGGACCCTCCGATTTTTCCTCCCACATAAGTCTGTTTTCTTTACTTCATAGTTTTCACATTCATGTCTAGCACCACCCACTTCCATAGCCATGCACAACACAAAAAAATTTACATATCCAAAAAAATGAGTCCATATTTCATGTTTGTAGATAACTACATCATTTTAGTTGAAGCAAAAAAGGAGGAGATATATCAGATTGTTTTAATCTTGAATGAGTATATTTATAGAAGTGTCAAGACAGAATTAATCTTAAGAAGTTAAGCGTAAGAGAACAAGTATCAATTCAAGTAAAAAATAATATTAAAGAGATTTTGGATATGTGCGTGAGAAAATTCTGACAAATATTTAGAATTATCAACACATTAAAAAAGATCTAAAAGTAGAGCGTTAGCTTAAATATAAAAAGAGTTATGAATAAAATAAAAGGATAAAAAAAATGTTACTTAATCAAACAGATAAAGAGATTTTGATTAAATCAATAATTCAAGCTATTCCATCGTATGCATCGAACGTAATTAAATTTCCAAAAAACTTTTGATAAAGATTAAATGTTAAGGTAGCCAATTTTTTTTTTTTTTCGGTGAACAAGGTAACCAAATTTTAGTGGACATTCTAGGAAAAGATCGCAGAAATCACTGAAGAGCCGGAAAAAGATCACGATAAACAAAAAGTGGATACTTCAATAAAGATGGCAAAAATATCTTTTCATGAAGATGCTTTGGTTAAAAGTGTAGTTTATTTATTTAGTCACATTTTAAACAAAAATAACACTTTTATAAATATCAAAATCTAATTATACAATCTATCATTCAGTGATCAAAAAGAAATATATTCACATAAAGACAATTATAAAATCTTCATTGTAGTATCTACCTAAACAAAAAACATAGAGGGTTGGGATTCAAGTTTTTTAATTACAAAACTTAACGCACTTTGCAAAACAAGTTTGGAGAATTGTAGAGAACTCGGAGGACTCTGTAAATCACCAGGGCTTACAATATACCTCTGTTTTTTTTTTTAAATTTAGTAAAATCATGCTTGATTCTTTGGACAGTTAATGTTTTTTTTGTCTGAAGTCAACAAAGCCCAACGGAGAGCATATATGGATGCTTATAAATAGATATATATTTTTATATTTTTTATGGTATAAAATATATATATTTTTTATTTTATTTTTTCTTGCTTCTTCTCAATCAATTTTAATACCGAAAATGAATTGTTGTCGCAAAAGCTTAATTAGGATTAGACTTTGTGTTGATTAAGGAAAGAAAGAAAGCAAAATTGCATCAGAAAGTCAATATGGAACGAACTTTTTTGGTGATTATTACAAATAGTTATAGTTGAAAAACCCAAAACTGGATTAAAATATAGTTGGCTCTTAGGTTTGTCGAGCTGCGAATAAAATTTATTTAAGACAACTTATTTTTCAGTAAGTTAACTCATCATGCATGTTTGAATTTTCTTTGTCATCATATAGATGTAACGTAATACAATTCATTTGAATGTTTCATAAATATAAAAAGTTTCGAGTTAATAATTAAATTACTTCTTAAAAGCAAGGTTCTGAAAACTGGTTCGAACTGGTCGATCGAATCAAAAACCGTTAGCAAATACAGTTTGAACAGAAAGTAAAACCATCAAATCTAAAAATTAGTTGGACCACCGAACTAATTGAAAATCATTTGGTCGAACCGAACTGTGATCCGGCTGGTTTTTGAATTTTGTCAAAAAAATGTAGGCGTTTTGACTTGGCCCCCCCAAAAAGGGAATCTTAGGACTCTTTCACCCAGACACTCACGCTGCACAAACCCACTCTTGAACCTCCCCTCCAGCCCTCCACTCTCACCTCTCGCTCTCACCACGTCCAGTCTCCACGGTGAGCTTCCGGCACAACCTCCGTTCAGCCACCGCCGCCGTCGCAAGGTCTGTGGAAGTCACTCACCGTCGCAAGTTCCTTTTAGCCAGCTTTCCTTTCAGCCGTCAAAATCTCAGCTATTGCCAGTGCCAGTTGCCGTCATGCAATTTTTTTGCCGGTGTCAGCTCTATTCGACCCTTCCACCCCAGCCACTGTCACCGCCAGCTCTGTATTCTTTCCTATCTTCTACTAACCCTAGGTATAAAATTTGTTTTTTGTAATAATAATTGTTGAAGCATTGATTTATTGTTGGTTGTTCTAAACTTTGTTGTTGATTGCTTGAAGCATGATTAATTGTTGAAGCTGACTGCTTGAAGCATGATTACATGATTAATTGTTGAAGCTGATTGCTTGAAGCATAATTAATTGTTGAAGCATTTATTAATTGTTGGTTCTAAAGTCTAAACCTTCTGTTAATTTTTTGAAGCATGATTAATTGTTAAAAGCAATGATAATTGATTAGTTGTTAGGTGCTAACCCTTAATAATTAACATTTTTTCTTAATTAGATCCTTATATATGCACACATGCAAGCTAAGATTGAAATATTTATAGTTTTTTGTATCTGTGTGTGCAGGGTTGCATGCAATTATCCACACGAGAACATAACATTAAAGATAAACAAGAGTAACAGCAACCTTAATTACTTGGCATTTGTGATTGGTATCAACAGGGAATTAGAAACATAACTGCTGTCCAGCTTTGTGAGGTATACTATATATATACACATTCTTCTACTTTTAAATTATTTTGCTGAATCAAGTAATTAACGTCAAGAGTAGTTGAAATTTGAGTCTTCAACATCTTACACTAATGCTACTATCCTATGTAATGAAATAGTGGTTATTGTTATGACTAAAAAAATTATTTTTCATCATATATATTGCATTGGAATCACTAAATAGACACCCTCACAAAACCATTACTAAAAACTCTTTATTATGTTATATATATGTATGTAAGAATTAAGTTCCTAGTATATAACTAATATATATAAAACATTATTGAACAATTAGTCAGTAATATTTAAAAGTGTTGGTTAAAAATATAGTATTAGACTATTAAACTAAAGGCATTAAACTGTTGACTAAAAGTGTTAGCTAATATAAATTAAAATTGTTGACTCTTAAACTTTTTTCATTGTAAATGGTACTAGCAGCTAGTATTATTGATCATACATATAATTATTATGCAGACTAAGAACTTTGAGTGCAAGTTGCTAGATCGAAGCCATGGTGCAGTGTGGACTAGCACTTGCGGCAATGATGGTATTGATTAGTTGATTAGTGTTGATGAGAGCATGCATGTTCAATAACCATTATAGAATTTCTATATCACTTGTGGCATTTTGTTGTCTGTATATGTTGTAATATGAAACGAAATTTTGGCAAGAGACAACTTCTTTGATGTCTCGTGCCATTGATTTATATGGCTTTGTTTGATGATGTCCGTTTCATATGCATGAACAGGAACTTTGGATGGTATTTTTCTGCAGAATGTATTTTTATTTATTTATTATTTTATTATAAAATAATTTTTTTGGTTCAACCACGGTCAAATCGGTTAAACCTATAAACCAATGAACCAGTAACTAGAACGGTTCGATGACCGGTTCGGTTTTCAGAACCTTGAATAAAACTCAAATCTATAACGAATTAATCTTTAATTTAGTGAGTTAAAAAAACCAACGAACTGATAGTTAGAACGGTTCGATGATCGATTCGATTTTCAGAACCTTGCTTAAAAGATAGGACATATTTTAAATTTGTTTTTAAAAGATTTTATCAATTAAATTGGTCCTTCAAATATTATAAATTAATTATTTTCATGTCACTCAATTAATAGTTTTTATCAACGATTGACGACATGAAACATTAATTCACATCATATATGCCACCTAGAATATCTAATTAGATACTAAATAAATATATTTATGAAAATTTATCAATTTAGTGTCGTTATGTTATATTAGGATTATGATTTATATAATTAGAAAAATGGACTATATTGATAGATTTTCATAAACATATTTGTTCAGTATCCAATTAGACATGATAGGTATTATATATGCTATCAGTTAACATTTTATATCATTAATCGTTAACAAAAACTATTAACTAGGTGACGGAAAAATAAAGATGATTAATTTATAATACTTAAAGAACTAATTTGATTGATAAATTTTTTACGAACAAATTTAAATAGTGACTAATCTTTTAAAAATTAATTCGAACATTAACCAAAAAATTTCTCATAAGAATTAAGATCGGTAAAGTAATTAAGTAGAAACAAATTATTAAATTAAAAATGATGTCATAGAATGCATCGCAAGACGCCAAGACAGATGATGTTCAACTAAACCTTGCCTAATAATTGGCTAATTTC
>NC_029785.2:2321029-2321802 GCF_000816755.2 Arachis ipaensis
TTTTTATAATGAAAAAGTATAAAATTTTATTCTTATTCATTTTCAAAAGGAAAAAAAGTTAATATAAAACAAACTGGAAAAAAACAAAAGAAAAGCCAATCTATAAGTAGGCAAGAATTTCTCTTAACAATCACTATCCCCACTACTTAATATTGGTAGTATCCATAGAACAATTATTGTGATCATGACAAGAAAAATGGCGTGTTGCATTTGGGAAGTTAAGGACTTAAAGTCGCGTCTGTTTCAGCGATTTAGTCCACAAGATCTTCATCCCTTAACTTGGACCTTAGAATTGGGACCATGCATATATAGAGGTTAGTTCATGGCTAATAATCTTTCTTTCTCTTCCTTGTCACAATAACTAGGCATTACGTACCCGCAAACATTTTAGGTTATTATATACGTAGGCCTTCCACGTGAAAATAATAATAATATACAGTTCTAATATCATATCCTGCCTTGTCGCCTTATTCTTATCCAAAAATAATAAGCAGCATTAATGAGGAAAAATTAATAAGTCAATTGATCAACTATGCCAGTAAATAAGTATCCAAACTTGTCTCCATGAAAATTGATAGTCAAACCTTGAAACTTCTGTTGAAGTTTTATTTTATTTTTGAAATAATGACCATGAAGTCTTGAAGAATAACCATATGCATGAATTAGACTATTAGAGCTTGGCTCGACGATTACATTACATAAAATGGTGTAAAATAACAACATCGTAGGAAACTATGAATAGCATTGCAACTCATGTTCAAAATAAGTAGTAA
>NC_029785.2:2322406-2323639 GCF_000816755.2 Arachis ipaensis
AAAATTTATATTTATTTATAATTTTTTTTATATAAATTAAATAGTATTGGATATGGTGGGGTTGATATTTAATGAAAATGTAGGTGGTTGCCAATCATATGCAAGCGTTTGAATTATCAGAAAGAAAAGAAAAATGAAAGATCTGAAAACCGAATAATAAGATAAATAAAACTTTTCAATTTTAATATTTCATTATAGAATAAAGGTAACGCCCGAGTATATACTACGTAGCGCACAATATTCTGCATAGTGAAAATTAAATTCCAGTGGAGCCGATGGGAACTTATTGTCTGCACTATTGCAAGCATATTAAACAGTAGGACAACTATGCATGTGGAAAATGTCTTCCAATTACAATACTACCTTGAAAAGGAAATGCTCCAACTAAAATAAATCGGATAATATAAAAACAATTATCCCATGAACAATGTTAAAAGATGAACACAATTTATTGTTTTTGACTAATAATTAATTAATCATATTTAAAAGTATTGAGTAAAAGTATAACGTTAAATTATTAGACTAAAAATGTTGAAATGTTAGCCAAAATTAAAATACTGACCAATATACATTAAACTTGTTAGTCTTCAAACTTTTTTCTTATCCTATTTAACAAGAACTGATATTCTCAATTAAATATTCTTTTGAATTTTTTTAATTATATATATACACTTCTGTGAAATCTATATTAGAATCTATTTTATCAACTTATAGCAAAAAAGTATTTTTAATTGACAAAATTCACTTCCCATTATATGTTCTTTTATCAAAATACTATTACTAGAGTTAAAGAAAAACGTTGTAAATAGATACTAACATTCAACAAGTTCACACTAAGTCACTAAGTAAATTAAAAAAAAAAAATGTAGTTACACTGAGAGAGATCATAGTAACATTAAGTTTTTATTTTTCTTTTTTAAATTGTTTAATACATAACACATGTTATTGGAGTTGAAAATAAAGGTTGTAACTAGATCAATTATTCAACATCCAAAAACATCCATGTGACTAAAATTTAGTTTGATAAATTTTTCAGAGAGACAAATTACAATTGGCAAATTAAAAAGTCACATGCTTATACTTTTAGTTTGGAAAAATTATGATAAGTACTTTTGAAAGTATATATGAAGATACTTTTTAAACTTAACTTGTATTTCTCAAAGTTAGAAATCTAATATACCTTTACATATTAATAAATATCTATATTTATTCTTCCTTTCTACACATATGTAT
>NC_029785.2:2323810-2330397 GCF_000816755.2 Arachis ipaensis
TTTTGGTATATATAATAATAATTTATTTGAACAAATCAAAATGAGAAATGTTAGGGGTCAGCAACTTTTGTGATTTGTACTCATCAAATAACTATCAATAATGGTTTTAATGGTGTGAGATTGGTGTGAGATTTCATCCAATAACTCACTTTTCTTTGCTAGTTATATACTGGCCAGAATTTAACAAACTTGCTAGTCTCCTAGACTTTTCCAATCAAAATATATACAACTAGTTGCGCTGAAAAGCAGCTCAAATATTTCTCTAACTTATCATTATTATCATCACATATTTGGAACAATGCACAATACCACAAACTCAGAATATAGTCCAGCTAGCTAGCCCCGCCCCTATGAAGATAAAATTAAATCATAATTAAAAGCATGAAAGCTACAAGCTTCAAAATCTCCTTATATTATAACAGCCCAGCCTCTCACCACATATGTAATCCATTATAATGATATGCATCCTTCAATATCCTAACTTAGCTATTTTCAACCACACACAGAGAAATAAATAAAGCACAGCTCATCATTCATCATGGCTGCTCCCAATAGAACACTCTCCCTTGCCATGGAGAGAACCAGCCAATGGTATTTCGCCACTACCTCTGATCTATATCCATTTTCCATGCAACCAAATTCTAATTAACTCTCTAAACTCTATGATTATTCCACTTATTATTTGATCATGTATTATGTCTATATTTTCCTAACTATACTATATACGTTGCATTATTATCTTAATTTTCAGGGTTTTCTCTCAAGAACTTCCATCAGATCTTATAGTTCAAGTTGGAGAAGCAAGTTTCCCTCTCCACAAGGTACCAAAACTACTGCATAGAGCTACTGTATAAGAGCATGAATGTAATCTATGATTTTTATTTTGTTAACTTTCTCACCGTATAAGAGCATGAATCGTAATCTATGCATGCATGCACCCAATTTTGCACGTGACCAATAATCTTTTCTTTTTTTTTTTTTTGTTCATGTATGTGCAGTTTATGCTAGTGGCAAAGAGCAACTACATCAGAAAACTGATAAAGGAATCAGAAGAGATTGAAGAAAATGAACTCACCAGGATCGACCTTTCGGGCATTCCGGGAGGTAGTGGAACCTTTGAGAAGGCAGCGAAGTTCTGTTACGGCGTTAAGTTCGATATAACGGCTCAAAACGTCGCCGCTTTGCGCTGTGCCGCGGAGTTCCTCCAGATGACGGAAGGGAACAACCTCGCCGGAAAAACTGAGGACTATCTCTCTCATGTTGCGTTCTTCACACTCACCGGCGCCATCACGGTACTGAGATCGTGCCGGAACCTCCTCCCTCTCGCCGACGAACTAAATATCGTGAAACGCTGCGTGGAGGCCGTCAGCGCCAAGGCTTGCAGCGAGGCAAATTTTCCGAGCAGGTCACCGGCGAACTGGTGGACGGAGGATCTTGCCGTTCTCGACGTAGATTTCTTCGGAAAAGTCATCGCCGCCATGAAATCTTTTCTTTTTTTTTTTACTTGTTCATGTATGTGCAGTTTATGCTAGTGGCAAAGAGCAACTACATCAGAAAACTGATAAAGGAATCAGAAGAGATTGAAGAAAATGAACTCACCAGGATCGACCTTTCGGGCATTCCGGGAGGTAGTGGAACCTTTGAGAAGGCAGCGAAGTTCTGTTACGGCGTTAAGTTCGATATAACGGCTCAAAACGTCGCCGCTTTGCGCTGTGCCGCGGAGTTCCTCCAGATGACGGAAGGGAACAACCTCGCCGGAAAAACTGAGGACTATCTCTCTCATGTTGCGTTCTTCACACTCACCGGCGCCATCACGGTACTGAGATCGTGCCGGAACCTCCTCCCTCTCGCCGACGAACTAAATATCGTGAAACGCTGCGTGGAGGCCGTCAGCGCCAAGGCTTGCAGCGAGGCAAATTTTCCGAGCAGGTCACCGGCGAACTGGTGGACGGAGGATCTTGCCGTTCTCGACGTAGATTTCTTCGGAAAAGTCATCGCCGCCATGAAGAATCGCGGCGCCAAACCGAAAACCCTAGCAGCAGCGTTAATCGCTTACGCAGAGCGATCTCTCTCCACCGACAGAATCCGTCTTTTGAATCCTAGTGATTCCGATTCTGATCACCGAACAAATCCGCGGAAGCTTCTGGAATCGGTGGTAGATCTCTTCCCCTCTGATAAAACCGCTTTTCCGGCTAGCTTCGTCTGCTGCCTCCTCCGCTGCGCGATCTACCTCAGAGCATCTAACTACTGCAGGAGCGAACTGGAGAAGCGGATCGCGGCGGTTCTAGAACTCGCAACGGTGGACGACATCCTCGTTCTGTCGTTCGCCTACGACGGCGACAGGCTCTCAGATCTCGAGACCGTACGGAGGATCGTGTCGGCGTTCATAGAGAACGAAAAGCATGCAGCGGTTATCTCTGCCGCCGACGATAACTGCTCCGTCGCGCTGCGCCGCGTGACCAAAACCGTCGACGCTTACCTCGCCGAGATTGCTTCGTTCAATGATCTCACAATCTCGAAGTTCAACGCCATCGCAACTCTAATTCCCAAATTTGCACGCGAGATCGACGACGATCTCTACCGCGCCGTAGATATCTACCTCAAGGTACATTAAATCACAAAACTACACCGTTTAACTCTTCTGCTACTTATTTATTTATTTATTTATTTATTTTCCTTTTTCTGTAGGCGCACTCGAAGCTTGATGAGATAGAGAGGGAGAAGTTGTGTAGTGTGATGGATCCGTTGAAGCTATCATACGAGGCGCGTGTGCACGCGTCGCAGAACAAGCGTTTACCGGTGCAGATGGTGCTTCACGCTCTTTACTACGACCAACTGAGACTGAGGAGTGAGGAAGAAGAGGAACACCGTGCGGCGGCGGCGGCAGCTGCAGCGGCGGATGTGTCGTTGGTAAAGGAGAATGAGGAGCTGAGGACGGAGCTGATGAGGATGAAGATGTACGTTACGGATCTGGAGAAGAACGTTCTGGAAACGACGTCTTCGTCGTCGTCAACGATGAAGAAGAAGGCCACGTTTTTGTCCTCTGTTTCTAGGAGGCTGGGAAAGATGAACCCGTTTAGAAATGGGTCAAAAGATACGACCCAATTAGATGATGGGCCTGTGGATTTCAATCGGCCCAGAAGGAGAAGGTTCTCTGTTTCCTAAATTGTTTTGCTCTTGTATTATAATATGTACTTGACCCAAAAGACAAAAAAGAAAAAAGAGTACCATTGTAAAAGTTTGTTGAAAGAACAATGCTAAGGAACCAAAAGGGTATTAGCCAAAAATCAGCCAAATATTTTTGGGTGAATTCAAAATCTCTACGAGTTAATATATATGGATGTTTTTTCTGCTAAGTATCATAATGTTTCTTTTTCATACTAAATGGATGTTCTTTTATATATTTTTCGAATTTTTTTGTATTGCAAATGTGTTAATCTCTTTGAATTACAATCCTCATAATAACGATCACCAGTGTTGCCAGATGTCGGTGATAGAAGAGGAGTAAGTTGTGGTGGAGAGGTGGAGAGGGTCTAACGGTAAGAGAGAGGTCTGTGTGTGTGATTGTTGGAAGTGGGTAGGTTAATGTGAGAGAGAAGATGAAGGTTTTTATAGGTTTTAATTAGGTTTACTTAATCAAATTTAAATTTTTAAAATTTTAAATTTAAAAAATTTAAAATTAATTATTAATATAAATTAATGTGATTTTATTTAGTTTTTGGCCGATAACCTTTTGATTCCGTATACTTTTCCTTGTTGAAATTGTTGAGGTGATGCATCATGGATATATGTTTTATGTAGGAGAATGTGGTGGAGTTAGGGGTGCACAGACCCGGCCCAGCCCGAAGGCCCGGCCCGGTCCCGAACACTTTAGGGACTAATTTGGTGTGATTTCATCGGGTTTAGGGTCGGGTACGGGTCTCAAAAATAGACCCGATTATTATTTCGGGTCGGGTCCGGGCCATAGCTCGGGTCACCCGAAGTCGGCCGGTGGCCCGGTCATCATACATAATTAATATTTTGTGTTATTAGTGATAGATCATGACTATTCTTATGTGGAATTTAAGTATTGTAAACCTTAATATTTTGTGTTATTAGTCATTATAAGACTATAAGTTAATGTTTTATGTTTAGAATGCATAAGACTTTAGACTGATACATAAGATTGTGTTATTTGTATTGATTTAAATATTTGGTATTATTAGACAATATTAGTATTGATTGTGGTTATGCTTTAATTTTAAAGAAGGGTTGGTTCTTGTTATATTTTTCTAAGTGAATTTTACCATGTTAACTAATGGTTGGAGTCTTGGAAATTTGGATATTTTTACATGCTAGCTTACAAGAAGGTATCAATGTAATGTAATGTTAACGGCCCGGTTTTCACCTGATTTTCACCCGGTATAATTGTGGCCCGAAAGTGTATTGGTTTCATCGGGTTTAGGGCCGGATTCGGGTCTAATAAATAGACCCGTTGTATATTTCGAGCCGGATCTAAGTCACATCAAACTCGGTTTCACCCGGTCCATGTGCACCCTAAGTGGAGTTATGAATCGTTCCAATTTCTGAATTAGGGTGGCAGTGGTTTTCCTTTTGCTGGTCTAGTTTCCAAAAATTAGGATCTTAGGATAATGCTCTATCGGATAATATAATGAAATATTGAAATTAATACCAAATTAAAAGTATTAGTAAAAGCATTAATTAAGTGCCCATTAGGAATTTTACAACAATTATGCTAGGATTTAATGGAGTAATTTTCACCAATCAAGTACAATGTTGTGCTACCGTTGAAACAATTGTCAATTGGTCATTGAGCACTATGATGCTTAAACTTTCAATGCAGGTAAGTTAATAGTAACCTTTTTGGTGGCAATTGTATAATTAAGAGGAGGTAGTCCTATCATGGTGCTCTACCTAATTATTGCAACCCTCACTATTAGGGGAGTGAGTTAGTGGATATTATTATTACTATTATGATCTAATGGCAAAGTAGTTGTTTTTTACAAACTAGTGCTTGATTGATTATAGCTATAGAGGAAGGGAAGAAAAGAATGATATGAAATTGTAGGTTTATGAAACATTTGCTTGTGAAGAAAGCTAGTACAATAGAAATGTAGTAGTGATGCCCAACATTTTCTATTAACCCAAGACACAGAGAGAATTTTAATTTCCTACATTCAACGATGAGTAGGTGGAAGTCTCGGTTCCTGTGATTTGTTCCACAAGGCAGCTTTTGGTTTATGTATCTCTTGAGACAAAGACACAGAAATATAGATATTAAAGACATGAACATAAATTATTAGTGTTTATATACTGTATTTGGTAAATATTGAACAAGACACAATAAAATTAGAAAAAGTCCATATTATCTTTATAAAAAAAATATCAGTCACCATTGTTATCACTATCATCTACCATTTCCACCACTTCAGATTCATCATCACACACAATTCACCATAAATCAATCAACAAAAATTTTACAAGAATCAACAAAAAATTTTATTTTTCAACAGAAAAATAAAAGAGAGGAGAAGGTAACTGAAGAGCAAACTGTGAAAAGAGAACCAAGATAGAGGAAGAGGCGGCAATGGCAAACTCGAAGAGGAAGATGGAGAGGCGGCCATGGACATCGCGAAGAGGGAAGAGAGGCGACAACCACAAATCTGGACGAAGAAGGAGACTTAGCGGCGACGGCGGATCTGAACGAAGGAGGAGACGAGTGGCGGCGCGCAGATCTAGACAGAGGAGGAGACACAGCGCTCGAATTTGGAGGAAGTAGGAGACGCAGTGGCGGTGGCACGCGGATCTGGGTGAAAGCGGAGACGCGGCAGCGGCGGTGGATCTGGACGAGGGATCTGGACGGGGAGATGCAACGCTGACAGCGAATCTGGATGAGGGGATGCGACGGCGGAAGGAAAGAAGGAGGAGGGAGGAAGGAGAACAGGGGATGAAGAAGAAGAAAAAGAAGATAAATGAGTAAAAAATTGTGTCTAATTGACTGTGTCTGTGTTTCATTATTTTAAAAGTACACTGAATATATGTATTTTGTGTATACTTGTATACTAATGTGTCCATCAAAGATTTGTGTTTTAACAAACAAACATAAAACATATTCTAGCGTGTCCATGTCTTTGTGTCTGTGTCTTTGAAACCAAACGCTAACCAAAAGAACAGGTGTATATAAAATATATATATATATTGCACTATGTTTTTTTCTTGTATCACACCATAGGTGATAATATCTTCGTATTATTTGATTATTCTATTAATTGATATTTTGTTTACATGTTTAATTTACATAGTACAATTAAACTAAATTCTAAATGAAGCAGGGACAGATTTATGTGTAGAGGTGTGAGGGCAATTGTTCCATTAAACTTTTAAAAGATTAATAATAAGTATATATATGTGTAGAGAATTACTTCTATTACAATAATTTATTTGCCCCACACTTCAAAAAAAAAATTATGTGTAAGAAATATTTATATTATTAGATATTAATACAATAATAAAAATTATTATATTATATAAATTCAAAACAAATATTAATAATAACTAATAAAAATCTAATGATTTATTTGAATAAA
>NC_029785.2:2330450-2332282 GCF_000816755.2 Arachis ipaensis
TGTAAAAACAATTTTAAACTAGTATTTATAAAAAATCAAATATAGTTCATTCAAATTATATTCTTTACTAACTTTTTTACTATTATATTATAATTTTTTTTTTTGTTAACATAATCAATAAAATTGTGGTAGCATAGCTTGACGAGCACGAAGTATCCAACAATGCGCTAGTAGTAATCCTGTATTAAAAAAAACTACTTTATTTAATCTCATTCTTTTAAAATTACTTTCTCCATTTATTAACTTTCAAAATGGTAATTAACTATGGTACTCTCTTGTTATTTTTATTAAATAATATTCTCTCCACTCTGATATATCTAATACCAATAATAACAGTATCCTAATAAATAATGATTGTACCTTACTAATTTCTTTATTAAGAAACGTTGCTCAGTTTTGAATCATAAATTCCCACTTGATCTTGCTCACTATAATTAAAGTGGCCATGCATCAGCATTATCGCGTATATATGTCATTATTTAGTGATCCAATTATTCGAATCTAAATCACATCAATCTTATTGAGGGTTAGGTAATCTCAATTCTAACCAATTAAGAGGACAAACACACTTAGCTTGGCATTTATTATCTAGGTTTTTAAGCATTTAGTCAAAAGTTCGGATCTTGCTAATGTAATTGCATGAACACGATGATTAGTAGCAAATGTCTTTAACTAACTTGATTATAATGGTTAGTTCACTCGTCTGCTTAAATAAAATTAAAGTTTAAATTTTGTCTTGTATATATATATAGTAATTTATTAGTCAACGATAAATTTTTAAATAAAATTTTAATCTACAACGAATTAGTCATTAATCTGTCGAATTAGAAGATATCATAGAAATTATTACAAGAAATTTTTAAAATAATAATTAATTTTAGTAACCAACCAAATTAATTAATTACTAATATTCAATAACTAAATCAGTTTTGCTATTTTAGAATTTTTGTAGTTGATGCCTTGAATAAGAAGACAAAAAAAATGTAATTTCAATGCTAAGCTTGTTGTTTAGTTATATATTGTAATTGTACATCTTATCTATAAATGATATATGTAGTGTCATCTTATAACAATTACAAAATATAATAAAGTAGTTAGGTTGGTGGTAGGACTCACATATCATTTTTATTTATTTTTTTTGTACAATATATATTTAATATAATTCAATTATTAAGAGAAGTACAAGATTGGTCCCTGGGTTACTATGGACAAAAATGAGGGAATGGGGATTTAATTGTTTTATAGAAGGAATTGCAAGTTAGCAAAGGGCTGGAAGATTCTTTAATTTGTTGCTGTCTAAGGACAACGAATAATCCATGCACTACATTCAGTGTCCTCCATGCATGTGTTAGTGTTACCACTACTACCTCTGATGTATGAATCAACAATTCTTGATTGAATTCTTGTATTCTCATATCAGATATATTTTAAATATGATACATATTTTATGTTTATCTAAATTATATATCGTAATGTGCAAGTAATTTTAGTTATTGGTTTTTATTATACAATATTATACATAATTGACATTAACGATTAAAATTATTAAAACACTAATATTTATGAAGCATTTTTATTAAACAACTATATGAATTTATAACTATATGATCATTTTATCTTTTGAATTAATTTTGAAAATCGAGTTAGCTAGGTTTACTTATTTCTAAAATTTTTGAACAAATTAAAATCAAAAAAAGAAATATTGATTACTTTTTTATGCCATTTGTATCAAATAATGAGCATGTTTAATTACTTGTAATCTCTGAATGGAACCCACCTGTGATTAAAAAAAACCTCAACAAAGAATATTTAACATTTTTAAATTATTTAAA
>NC_029785.2:2332811-2338174 GCF_000816755.2 Arachis ipaensis
AGTTTTTATTATATTTTTAAATAATAATGTTTGAATTCTTTCTCTTTATTTAGTTACATGAATAGTATGTTTGCATCAATAAGAACATAATTTTTTTAAGTTTATTATTCTATTGGTCTTTATATTTTTACTAAAATTTTAACTAGGTCTTTATACTTTTATTATTAGGTTATTATTTCATATAAAATTCTATGGAGTTATAGATCAATACTATTTGCTAACGACAAAAAAAATTCTATTAATTTGATTATGGGTAAATTTAGGTGGTATTATGGTATAGTAGTTTTAATTTTGTCTCCAGTAATTAAATCAATTGAGGATATATAGTGGTGTTATTTTCAAAATACAAACTAGAAATATTTTTTTCCTCAGTCAAAGACACAAGTTAATATTGAAAAGTAAATGGGAAGTTATATATTAAGAAAATGGAGGGCCATATTTTAATTTTCTGTAGATAATGATCTCATCTTTTATTGATTATTACTTTTCATTCTTATTTGATTCTATATATTCTAATTTGCTTGCATGCGTGTGAGAGAGAAAAGGCAAAGAGAGAGGAAATAAAGACCCTACAATACGTAATGCATATGCATTCATTTTACCTAAAATATTGTCCTTCTTTCCTTTTTTTTTTTTAAATAAAACTTACAACATTTTATTCTCATCCTAATACATTTGATCTCCATTGAAATATTATTGTAACTAAAAAATAATTTTCTTTTCTTTTAAAAAATATAGTCTCATGGTATATATTCTTTCAACTCTTCATATAGTAAGAATTTAAACTTCTTGCCAATGAGTAATAGTTCAAATGGCATAGTCTCCTCATATTCATCTAAGAGGTTGCGGGTTTGAGTCTCTTATCTTTAGAAAAAAAAAATCTCTATTTACTCATCTAGAAAAAAAATAAATATGTAAACATTTACTACATATATTTTTTTATTAGATTAAACTTTAAAAAGATTGTTAAAATTAAATGACACTTTTTCAAGACTGTGTATTTTGAATTCTTCTCTATAATCATCACTCTGAGAAAATTTGGATCACAAACTAAAGAAAACGAAACGGGTGGTATCCCTAATATTATTAGGGATATGTGCCCTACAATTTATTGTAATAATGTACCCTTTTTGCTAAAGTTGAGACATCATGATTTTTAGGGTTGATGAAGCATCACATTCACTAGATTATTTCTGTTGAATCTAATGATAAAAAAATAAAAATATTTATCTTTATTTTTATAGTAACCGAAACAAATTTAAAAGTTCTTGATAGATAAAACTATTAAAATTAAATATCACAACAAATCAGATGTAGAAATAGATTATTTTTTGTACTATTTTTTAAAGAAAAAAATAAAGAATAGAATTAATAGGACAGAAATAAATTTTTTCAACTAATTATCCAATAGTAACAAGTGAATGTAAAAGCTAAAATTTTTAACTTCACGTAAACATACACATACGTTTAAGATGTAAAATTATTTTTACGTTCAGAATAAAAAAATATTTAAATATAAAATGAAAATATTTAATGTACTTAAACGTATTTTTCTTATTCTCAACGCTAAACTAAACACGTCTAGTGTGTGTTTAGATTATGGTTGGTCAAATTGGAGCTTGAATAAAAATAATTTTATAGAATTGATTTTAGATAGAAGTAAGTTTGTGTCAACATGATTTATGTTTGGCATTTTTTTACCAAAATTAATTTTGATAAAATAAATATTGTTTGGATAATATTAGTTAAAATTACTTTTAGACAGATAATTACTTAAAAGGACATGACATTAAATTATAATATTATTTTTTTATACATGTTTAATTTTTTTTTTTTTTAATTTTACTATATGTCATTTTCTTTTGCATGTTATAATATTTGACAAATGAACAACATATGATATATTGATATACACACTTAAAAAAGAAGGATTTGGTATGAGGTACTAACTTGTTCCATGTTTTAAATTAATCTGTTGACTTGGTTTTTTGGAATGAAAACTGGATCCAATGTTTATTATGACAAGTCTCTTTTAATTTATAATTATTCTACTGTTTAGTTTTCTTTACTTAGCGTTTATTTTGAGGTATTGAGATAGAGACTAAAAGACTGAAACTCAATATTATATTTGTTGATTTAGAGACTGGTATTAAATTTTTGTCTCTATCCCTAAAATTTCAGTATTTCAGTAGGGGACATAGGAGACTGAAATTTTTAGAGACAGAGACTGAAACTTTAATAACATTTTATACCTAAAATACTCTCATTTCAATTAATTAATTCTAATTTTACCCTTTGTACAAATTAAATTAGAGCTTCATTCTTATTTCAATTTCCGTCTCCCATTTTGCACCAAATAGAATACTGAAATTTATTTCAATCTCTATCTCTGAGTCTCTGTCTCTCAGTTTCAATTTTTCAGCTCTGTCTCTCTACCAAATGCTACCTTAAAGTTTTCAATAATAAATATTTTGATGCTACCAACAATACTGCATTATTAGTAACTTAAAAATTTATTTTTAATCAAAGTTTTTTCTTATAAACCCTTAAAATTAACAAATATTCGAGAGGACTATACTACTAATTTTTGGCTAACAGTTGACCAATACATTAAATCTTTTAACAAATAAATAATTATATTTTATAGGTTTAATTATTTTGTTGGTCACTATAATTTTATGAAATTTTTAATTAGGTTCTTATACTTTTTTCTTTTTAATTGGGTCCGTGCACCAATTTTTTTTTCAATTAGGTCTAATTGGCTTAATTTTATAGGGACCAAACTAAAAAAAAAATTGGTACAGGGACCCAAATAAAAAAAAGTGTAGAGACCCAATTAACAAAAAAAATTGGTGCAAAGACTCAATTTAAAGGAAAAAAAGTATAGGGACCTAATTAAAAATTTCGCAAAACTATAGGGACCAACAGAGTAAATAAACCTATTTTATATCCATTCTATGAACAGTAACTACATATGTTGAAAAAAAAAAAACTGTTGACTGCCTAATAAAATTCAATTAGAATAAAATAAAATATTTTTTAAATGACTAATATTTAGGAAAAACAAAATTTCTTTAGATGAACTATATATTTGACTGGACAGCAGTAAATAATTGTTTAAAAGTATAGAAGTTAATTTTGATATATTAAATATGTATATTTTTACATAGTCATTTAATTATATTTATTCTTTTAGATAACTATTTAGGTGATAAATGTAAAAAAATATATTTTTTAATTATAATACATAATTAAATAGATGCATAAAATCTTTAATCTGATAGTGTATCAAAATTAAATTAAAAAATATATAAAAAATGTAATTATTTAAAAAAATAAAAATAATTATAAATTGAGTTTCTATTATTTTATATAAACATACTTTTTATATACAGGTTTTTTTTGGTATTTACTATTTATATATAAATTTAATTTCAAATTATAAATATTAGTGTATTAATAAGTGCTAACGTGCCAACTAATTCACTCTTTTTTTTATTAAATATGTATAAAAATAAATAAAAGTAAAGTTAGTTAGAATGACAAGTTATTTAAAATTTAATTAAGATGTTTTAAGTTTAAAATGACAAGTTAATTAATTAGATATTTTTGCCCACACTTCTAAAATTTTCTGGATCCGTCACTGATAACAAATAAATAATAGTTATCAAACTAACTAAAATAATTTGTGTTTTTAAGTGTCCAGTGCTTGATTTCATATATTTTTTTTTGTGTCTAAACAAGGAAAGAAACAAAGCAAAAACTATCCTAAATCCAAGCGGATGATTCGTTGGGCTCAGACCAAATAACATGATTAGAGTTACTCTTGGCACCATATTTAGCCATCCAATCCGCAGCTCTATTTGCTTCTCGGGACACCCATTCAACGTGAACAAGCCAAGGACGAGATAAAAGCTCATGAATCTTGTGAACCAAATCTGTTATTTCAGATGAATACCGACTTGTAAACTCATGCATGATGGGCAGAATGTCAAGGCAATCCGTTTCACATATAATATCCCTCAAACCGCAATCCCAAGCTAAAACCAGCCCCCTCCAAGCAGCAAATAATTCACATCTGATTATAGACCAGGGAGAATGCTTCCAGAGCAGCCCGAGATCCAATCTCCCTTAGAATCTCTAATAATACACCAAAATTCCGCTAAATTTGAATCCATATGCAAGTTTGTATCACAATTAACTTTAAAACTATTGCCTACCGGTGGTCCCAACACACGCAATTTCGGAGAGACCTAAAGACATTGCTTCTATATGATATACCTTTTAAATATAATATAATTTTCTCATAAAATAGATTAATAGTACATTACGTAATCTATAGAAGTAATTATTGGTGATATTTGTTTGTATGTAATATATAAAAAAAAATTCAATTTATTCCGTTCACTACAGCAAAAGGACAAATTATAGAACAAAATTCATAAATTTCTTTTTTCTTTCCGTCTTCTTTGGATTGATTGATTTATTTATTTATTTTTAGGGGGGACATAGGAGACTATTGTTTGATGGGAAATTCGAATTTCAACGAAATATATTCTATTTGACATATATTTTATTTATTTAGTGTTCTCAATCAATATATACCGACAAAGGACAGAAAAAGAAAAGCTCATAAAGCGTTATAGCCAATCGTGCAATGCTATAGAGTCAACTACAAATTTTTTAAAAAAAATATAAAATTATTTAATTACTAAAACAAATAATATCACCATAATTCTTAAAATCTAATTGGTATTAATTACCAAAAACCTTTTATAAAGGTCATTATTTTTCAACTATACATAGCAGCGGCAACTTATTTAAGAAAAAATAGTTACCCATGATCTTGGGTTAATGGGTTTGATAAAAAAATTTCTTATTAAACTGATGAAAACAACTAATTCCAAATTTTATATCCAAAAGAAATACATATTTTTTAATAAAATGAAATATACAATCAATTATTAGAAGGGAAAAAAAAAGAAGGAAAATTGACAAGTAACACAGTTTGTTTTTCCTAACAATACTATAATTTGAAAGTCCAATAAAGTGTAACTAAAAATAGTAGGGATTTTCTGATATAAATTTTTCACATTATTTGATCATGTGTGAATCTCATTTCTAATAAGCATATATCATATGTTTTTCGTTTTTCTTCCTTAAAACATCATGATGATGATGGAGAACTGTGAAATGTTACCCAAGAAGCACATATTAAAATCAAGGGGCACATTATTATTATAAAGATTTATTTTATACGAATTGTGCTTTTTTAGTTAAAAATAGTCACACATATAGTGTTAACAGTATCACTAACACTATCAAATAATAATTTTTATAATTTTAATAAATTTTTATAGTTT